>NW_005369870.1:4087392-4094021 GCF_000412655.1 Myotis brandtii
CTCTGATCCTCACCCAACTTCCCTCATGTAATCTGAATGGGAATAGTGATCATCCCCGTTGGTCAAAGATAAACACTTTACTGAGGAAGGCACATCTTGATGTCTGACCTCTCTGTTCCAGGGATAGATATATGATCTGGGCTGGGCTCATCAAAAAATTTCCTCGAAATTTTTTATTTTGCTACCAAAGAGATCAGATTTGTCTCCTCCAGTAGACATTGTGAAGCATGCTCCTAGGATCTGCTAGTGGCCACGTTTCCAGATGGAAATGTAAGGCCATCAAGGAGTGTACAAGGGGCACAGAGAAGACATGGTAAGACAGAGAGGATCTTAGCAGAATTCAAGCCGCTAACATCAGTTGTTCTGAGGCCCAGCTATACCCTACCCCCCTGGAGTTACAGATACAATAGCAAATGTATTCTCCTTTTCTACCTAAGTTAGTTCAGGTTAGGTTCCCATCATTACAACCTAAAGAATTCTAGTACAGTAGGTGGCAATAAGTCCCAAGGTGTCCCATAAGGATATAAGGCTATAATCTGATGGCTTGAAGGCCTGAACCAACTCTTCCAGAAACGGTCACAAGCCAAGAGGCTGCTCCCCATGACCAGGTGGGTAGCCTACCTGGAAGGCCTTGCATCTCTGTAACTAGCCAGTCTGCGCTTATGAGGAGCAGCCAAAATGGTTCGACAGCAGCCAAGAAACACCCTACAACTTTAGTCAGCTGGTCATCCTCAGGCCCCCAGGGCAATTACCATGTTCCGTGACTGCAGTGGGTGGTGTTTTTAACATGTGTTGAGCTGTGTCAATGAAGGCCTGAAACAGTTCTCCACGTCCAAGAAGGTAGAAGTCTTTAATGATCTGCAAAAAATAATTTCAATTTATAATTTGGTAATCCAGCAGGGCCCTGAGCTTCTCACTGTCGTACTGGAATTACACACATAATTTCCAAAGTTCATCAGTTTGAGTTACTGTACAAAAGGACATAGGCTTCTGGCATTTTAAAGGGGCATATCTAGCAATCCCTCAGGGCAAAATGTCTGGTGTGTCTTTGGTATCATTCAGTAAAAACACAGTTATGTTACGCCAGGAGAAACTTAACACCGAAAGTTTTGTATTGTAGTTCATTTGTAGTAGCAGGTGGAGGTGGCCCACTTGGCCGAGGGCATGTCAGGTCATCTAGAAATCTGGGTTCAGGCAATCAGCACTCTCAGCAGAGGCTGGAAAATGAAGTCACTGCTCACCAGCATCATTTTAAGAGTGAATAGGACAGCTAAGCTATTACCTTCAGCTGACCCAGTAAATCTGACTCTTCTACCATCAGCTTCCAGAGATGCTGTGAAAAGAACGAACAAAACAGGGACAACATTTCATTACAATGAAAATGAACGTAAAACATGGTTTTGTACAAATCCAGCAATGTTGACAAAGAAATATAAACCATGACCAAGTCGGGTTAAATCCAGGAATGAAAGGGTAGTTTAACAGCAAAATAATATATATGAGGTGGAAATGTTCTGAAATTAAATAGTAGTGATGATTATACAACATGGTGAATACACTAAAAACCAATGAATTTTATACTATCTTTAAATGGCTCAAATGGTATCATGTAAATTTTATTCAATAAAAAATTAAACATTTAAATATGAATGTAATTAATAAATTAAATATAAAAAATAAAAACCATATGATCACTTCAATAGATGCAGAAAAAGCATTTGATAAAAGTCAATATCCTTTCATGATTTTAGAAAAACAAACAAGAAACAAAAGGAAACATTCTTAGAAAGGGTATGTACCAAACTCTACAGCAAACAACCAAGTTGCTAGAACAATTGGATATCCACATGTAAAAAATTAAAAGTTGATTCAATCCATATAGTGGAATACTGTGTAGTTGTAAAACATAACTAGGACCTTCTCTAGGGAAATGTGTAAATATTACCAAGACATTGTTAAGCAGAGAAAACCAAGTTGTATAATACTGTATGCAGTGAACTATCTTTTGTGTAACAAAGGGGAAAACACATATTCGTAATCCTTACATATGCCACAAATATATATCTATACAGAAGAAAGAAAATTTATAATGTTGGGTTAAGGAAAATGGGAACTGGGCATGGAGTCAAAGCATTTTTCCTCCTGTATTTTTATTTTTGAGCTATGTGAATTGTTTTCTTATGAATAAATAAAAGATACTAAAATTTTTAAAAAGTTGATTCATACCTTGTACAACATAGAAAAATTAACTCAAAATGATCACAAACCTAATAGTAAAACTGAAAACCATAAATTTCTGGAAGAAAACAAGAGAAAATTTTTATGACCTTGGTTAGTTAAGCAAAGATTTCTTAGGCACAATGCCAAAAGCATGATCCATAAAAGAATAAAAATTGGTAAACTGGATTTAGTCAAAATTAACTTCTGCTATTTGAAAGACAGTGTTAAGGGAATGAAAAGACAAGTCATAGATTGGGAGAAAATATTTGTAAGTCACATATCAAAGGACTTATATCTAGAATAAAGAATTCTTGAAACTCAAATAGTAAAAAAACAGAATAAAAATGGACAAAAGATTTGAACTGACACTTCACCAAAGGAGATATATGGATGGTAAATAAGCATATAAAAATGTTAATGTCATTTGGGGAATGCAAATTAAAACTACAATGCGGGGAAAACCTAAATATTTATCAACCGAGGAAGAGAAAACACATTGATTTAGCAATAGAAAGGGTAAACTACTGATACATGCAACATGGATTAATCTCAATTATGCTGAGTAAAATAATAAACTTAACCAAGGAAGTGAAAGATACATACAACAAAAACCACAAGACTTTGCTGAAAGAAATCAAAGACTGCACAAACTGAAAGACATTCCATGCTTGTGGATCAGAAGAATTAATAGTTAAAATGTCCATACTACCCTACCCAGCTGGTGTGGCTCAGTTGGTTGAGCGTTGTCCTGTGCACCAAAAGGTTGCCAGTTTGATTCCAGGTCAGGGTACATACCCGGGGTTCAATCCTTAGGAGGGGTGTATATGGGAGACAACCGATCGATGTTTCTCTCTCACATCAACGGCCCTCCCTTCTCTCTCTCTCCATATCCTTGGGTGAGTATTAAAAAGAATTAAAATAAAATGTCCATATTACCCAAAGTCATCTATAGATTCCATACATCAAAATTCCAAAGGCATTCTTCACAGAAATAGAAAACACAATTATAAAGTTTGTATGAAACCACAAAAGGTCCCAAATAGCCAAAACGATCCTGAAATACAAAGCTGGAGACATCACACTTCCTAATTTCAAACTGTACTACAAAGTTACAGTAATTTAGAAAGTATGGTACTGGCATAAAAACAGACATAGAGACCTATGTAACAGAACAGAAAACTCACAATGAAATCCCCACACATACAGTCAACTGATATTTCACAAGGGAACCAAGACACCCAATGAGGAAAGGATAGTCTCTTCAATAAATGGTGCTTCGAAAACTGGATAAACACATGCATAAAAATAAAATTGGACTCCTGTCTTACACCATATACAAACATTAACTCAAAATGGATCAAAGACTTAAGCATAAGACCTACTAATAAACTTCCTAGAAGAAACTGTAGGGAAGAAACTCCTTGATATTCATCTTGGCAATGATTTTCCAAAATCACAAACAACAATAGCAAAAAACAATAAGTGGGACTACAACAAACTTAAAACCTCTGACCAGCAAAAGAAATAATCAACAAAATGAAAAGGTACCTATGGAATGAGAAAATGTATGCAAACCATATATCTGATAAGGGGCTAATATCCAAAGTATATTAATAAAACTCATACAACTCAATAACAGGAAGATCTGAATAGACATTTTTCCAAAAAAGAATCCAAATGGCCAACAGGTACATGAAGAGATACTTAGCATCACTAATCATCAGGGAAATGCAAATCAAAACCAGAATAAGATATCACCTCCCACCTGTTAGAATGGCTATGATCAAGAAGATAAGAAATAACAAATGTTGGTGAGGATGTGAAGAAAACCCTTATAGCCTGGCCAGTGTTGCTCAGTGGTTGAGCATGGACCCATGAACCAAGAGGTCCCTGGTTCAATTCCTGGTCAGGGCATATGCCTGGTTTTCAGGCTCAATCCCCAGTATGCAGGAGGCAGCTGATTGATGTCTCTCTCTCTCATCGATGTTTCCATCTCTCTATCCCTCTTCCTTCCTCTCTCTCTAAAATCAATACAAACATATTTAAAAAAAGAAAACCCTGTGTACTCTTGGTGGGAATATAAAGTTCAGCCACTACAAAAAAAAAAGGTCCCTCAAAAAATTAAAAAATAGAACTACCATATCACCCAGCAATTCCACTTCCAGGTATTTAGCTAAAGAAATCCAAAACAGTAATTCGAGAAGATATACAAACCTCTATGTTCATTAGAGCATTATTTACAATAGCCAAAATATGGAAGTAACCTAGGTGCTCATTGATAGATGAATGAATAAAAAAGAAGTGGTACATATATACAATGGAATATTACTCAGCCTTAAAAAAGAATGCAATCTTGCCATTTGCGACAACATGGATGGACCTCTCAGAGAGTAGTATACTAAATGAAATAAGTCAGATAAAGACAAATACAACATGATTTCACTTATATGTGGAATCTAAAAAACAAAAATGAACAAGCAAAACAGAAACAAACTCATAGATATAGAGGACAAATTGATAGTTACCAGATGGAAGGGTAGTTGAGAGAATGGGTAAAAAGGGGAAGGGATTTAAATTGGAAATTATAAAAATAGTCACAGGGATGTAAAGTACAGCATAGGGAACACTGTTAATCCTATATAATAAAAGCCTAATATCCTAAGTGTCCAGTTGTCCGTTCAACCAAAGCATAATATGCTAATGATATGCTAAGGCCGCTCAACTGCTCGCTATTACGTGCACTGATCAGCAGGGGGCAGTTGACCAGTCACTATGATGTGCACTGACCACCATGGGGCAGATGCTCTGACCAGTGGGTTAGCTTGCTGCTGGTGTCCGGCCAATTGGGACTGAGCGAGACGGGGGGCAGACAGTCGACTGGTTGACCAGTCGCTATGACGTGCACTGACCACCAGGGGGGCAGATGCTTGGACGGGTAGGTTAGCTTGCTGCTGGGGTCTGGCAGGTCAGGACTGAGCTAGATGGGCTGGACACGCCCTGGAACCCTCCCGCAGTCCTTCCCTGGCTGACCAACCTCTCATGTCCCTCCCCAGCCCCAGTCGTGCACCAGTGGGGTCCCTCGGCCTGGCCTGTACCCTCTCACAATCCGGGACCCCTCAGAGGATGTTGGAGAGCCAGTTTTGGCCTGATCCTGCCGGCCAGCCTGAGGGACCCCACTGGTGCACGAATTCGTGCACCCGGCCTCTAATATTTTAATAACTTTGTATGGTGTCAGATGGGTACTAGATTTATCAGGGTGATCACTTCGTAAGTTATATAAATGTTGAATCACTATGTTGTACACCTGAAACTAATATAATATTGTATGTCAACTGCAATTGAAAGATTGAAAAAAAGAATTGGATGTTTAGTATACTTTGAGAAGAGTGTCATTTCAGGAAATGGATGTGATAGCTCTTCTGTAATACATTGAGAAGCATTTAAAATAACATGTATTAACGATGGTTATGAGTGTTGTGTGCAAGCTAAAATAAAAGAAATAAACTATTGATCATGTGAAATGGATTAATCTCAAAATAATTATGCAGAGTAAAAGGAGCCTGACCCACCTCTCACCAAAAATAGTACATACTGTTTGGTTCCATTTATAGAAAATCTAGAAAATGCAAACTAATCTATAGTGACAGGTTATATCAGCGGTTGCCAACCTTTCGGACCTCATGGACCACCAGTGGTCCGTGGACCATCGGTTGGCAACCGCTGGGATATATGGCAGATCAGTGGTTGCCTGGGAGAGGGAGGGTGAGAAGGTTGGGATAAAGCACATAGGAAGGGGAAAACCAAGATGGCGGCATAGGTTAACGCTGGAGTTTGCTGCCTCGAACAACCACTTCAAAAATACAACTAAAAGACAGAATGGACATCATCCAGAACCACAGGAAGGCTGGCTGAGTGGAAGTTCTACAACTAGGAGGAAAGAGAATAGCATACCGAGACTCAGAGGAGGCGCAGTGCTGAAGTGAAATACTAAGGTGCGGAGTGCATGTGGAGAGGGCTGGCGGCTGAGGACACGATTGTCTTTTTCAATCGGGAGGGAGTCTCAGGCTCTGAGCTCCAGATCCGGGCGAGTCTCTAGGGACCCAGACTCAAACGGGAGAAGCGGGACTGTCTGGCTTCAGTCGGAACTCGAAGGCAGCTTTCTCTCCGAGGTTTGCAGCGGTTGCTGCGACTCTGAGAAGCAGAGCCCCTGGGGATGGGACTGAGAGCAGCCATAACTGCTTTCTCCGCCCGCCCTGTTGATCCCCGGGACCCGCCCCGCCCAAGCCCTGCACAGAGGCATTTGCCGGATAGCCTTAGGCAAACGCTAGATTAGCACCGCCCTAGAGATCCAGCACAGAAGTTCTTCCACTACAGACACAGCTGATTCTCATAGCCAGTTAGCCTGGAGG
>NW_005369870.1:4095091-4095824 GCF_000412655.1 Myotis brandtii
TGGGAGATGCGGGAAGAGACTGGACAAAAATCGTGCACCTATGGATGAGGACAGTGGGTGGGGAGTGAGGGCGGAGGGTGGGGCAGGAATTGGGAGGAGGGGAGTTATGGGGGGGGGGGGGGGGAAAAAATGTAATAATCTGAACAATAAAGATTTAATTTTAAAAAAAGCACATAGGAAGGTTGAAAATAAAGGATGAAAGAAGGCATAAATATGACTTGAAAGAAAACTAGATAGTGATCTTAATAACTAATAAAATAGAATTCAAGTGAAAATATACTATATACATATAAGTTTGTGATAAAGAGGACATTATGTATATATCAAAAAACAAAAAACATATATTCCTTATAAATACATGCATGCTTAACATTTAACCTGAATATGAGGAATTAGGACATGCATAGAGCTCTAGACTCAGCACAGAATATACATTCTCTGGGCAGATGAAGACCAATTGAAAACACAAAACAGACCTACTAATAGTCCATAAGAAAGCCTCAATAAATTCCAAAGGACTAATATACAGACTATATTCTCCAACTATAGTGCAATAAAAATAAAACTTAATAAATCCCTTGGGTTAAAAAGAAAATTATAAAAGAAAATTTAAAATTATTCAAAATGTCCATTGGTTATGCTTATATGCATGCATACAAGTCCTTCGGTTGATCTCTTACCCCCTTCCCTCCTGCCCCCCAACCCTCCCCGGCCTTCCCGCTGCAGGGGGACA
>NW_005369870.1:4096058-4113532 GCF_000412655.1 Myotis brandtii
TTAGGAAACAAATATTAAAAATAGAAGAGCCCTAGCCAGTTTTGCTCAGTGAATAGAGCGTCGGCCTGTGGACCAAAGGGTCCTGGCTTTGATTCTGGTAAACGGCATGTACCTTGGTTGCATCTCCTCAGTCCCTGGCCCTGGTTGGAGGCAACCAATCGATGTATTTCTCTTACATCGATGTTTCTCTCTCTTTCCCTCTCTCTTCCACTCTCTCTAAAAATCAGTGGAAAAAATATCCTCAGGTGAGGATTAACAAAAAAAAAAAAAAAAAAAAAAAAAAAAAGAAAAAAGATAAGAAAAGAAAGATCCAAGAAGGGATGAGTATATGTATTGCAAGACATTCCCTCTTTCCCCTCTGGATACACTGTATTTCTTTTCATTACTATAAGTTGTTGTTATTGTTACAACAATACCTTTCAAAAAAAGTCAATTAGGTAAAATTCTAAAACACTTCAAAGAGTTAAAGATTCAATTTTTTTGTCTATCATTTTTACAAACTGGAAATATTATTTCTAGTAATATGTGCATTTCAGAATTTCACCAGAAAAAAATTTTTGAAACTTTATTTTATTAATTCAAGACAATTTTACTTTCCTTCATTAATTATATTTTCCAACGAGTTATCACAAAAATGATAAAAGAACAGAAATTGATTCAATAAAACAGATGAAAGGAACTGAAGACACCAGCCCCCTAGACAAGCACTGTCCTGGCTAAGGACAGAGGAGTGTCTTGAAAGTTTGAAAGGGCAGGAAAATGTACTCTACACTTGATCTCAGCCAAAAGGCCAGGAAGTGATAGCAAGTGTATTCTAGGTAATTCAGATATTTACTTGTCCATAAAGAATCAAATCAAGTGATACTTCAAGGCCATTTTAATGTCTAATATTCTATGTTTATAACACAACTCTGTCTCCAACACCTAGAAATTTTTGAGGCAGTGACCAAAAAAGATAATGACAATTTGTGACAGATTACTGGGCTTCCAATGTGAGGGCACCTAATACTAAGCTTCCTCAGGTTCTGGACACTGACCCTAGTGCAGGGGTGGGCAACCTTTTTGTGAGTGCGTGCCAAAACCAGCAAAATCTCTGACTCAAAATTCTTCTGTGTGCCAACCCTAGTTTTTTGAGAACATGTTACACCTACTTGATATCTCTTAAGGTGTACATATGTGAGAACCTTGAGGGGAAGCAGTGGGTACAAAAAGACAAGGAATGAGGAGTAGGCAGCAGGGTGTGGATCACTGGGACCACAAGAGTGAGGAGGGCCAAGGGCAGAGCTGGTATCCAAAAAAGGAGCAGCTCCAGATACATGGAGTGATGGGAGTAATGATTCTCCTACATCTGTAAAGTCTTAATGAGAAAAGCCTTTCATAAAAACACTAAACAGAAATTAAGGATGTAGGGTTAAGTCCAATTTAGAGGAGAGACTGGAGAAGAATCTGGTTTGTGCAGTGAATAAAGAATAAAAAAAAAAAGAACCTTGAAGAAATAATAAAATTCATTCGAGCGACAAAAACACAGTATATGATGATGAAAAATACATTTATTTTTTAATGTATACATGTACACTGATAGTCCGACAGAAAACTTTATGACTCCGTTTGATATTATCAGTGGGACTTTTGCTGCTGCATCACTGATGACAGAGATTTTACATCAGGTTTATATTTCGTGACCTTCAGAGATATGCACGAGCTACTACTTTCATCCGTCAGGCTACTCCTATTACGAGACTTAACAAAATTCATCACTGAGAACAAAGATTCACAAGCGTATGTGGATGAAACCAAAACACTGGTCGGATCTAGGAAAGCAGGGAGAGTTAAGGCAGAGGCATAGATGTAATTGCTCTTCCCCTCTCTCGTCAATCCATGTCTACGGTCTTTAAGATAACTTGTTATGTAAAATTATTTATTTATCTAAGATGTACCTACACTGAATTTATCTGAAAAATAAAAAAGTCGATATTAAGAAAAAAATTGTAAATGGAAGATTATAAGAGAGGGTTTCGCGTGCCAGCAAAAGTTACTGGTGTGCCATGTTTGGCATGCGTGCCAGGGGTTGCCCACCCCTGCCCTAGTGCATTGGCTATGCTTCAAAATAACCTGCAGGGGTTTGTTTATTGGTTGGTTGGTATAAATACAAGTACCTATGCCCTCCTGACTTACAAATCAGAAGCTCTGAGGAAAGGACATGGTGCGAGTAAGCTTTATTATCTCTACTGGGATTCTACGTGCAGCCAGAGTTGAAAACCACTAACACAATCAACAACCCAGTTGACTAACTGAAGATTTCATTTCACATTATCACACACCTGTGAGCCAAACTGTATCATAAGGACAGAACATATGCCCATTTGAAAAAGTATTGGTCATAATTTAAGTTCATGGATGAAGCACGATTCACATATGAACAATGAACTGGGTATGGGTCGGAAGACCTGTTTCTGACCTCACCTTGGTTACTTACTGTGCAACACCAGGCAAGTTAGCTTCCTGAGTGTTGTTTTCATTTACAGGAATGGGAAAATTATACCTGTTCTTGTCTTCCTCAGGAGTATCATATCCACAAATGGCAGAATAACTAATAAAGCCATTATAAAACATAAGTAAGGCACTACATTTACTCAGAATCCATTGGTTCCTTGGAGTTATTGCCAACTACTGTATACAGACAGATTCAAAATGCTGACGATGTGAAATGAAACCAAGACCGCCCTTTATTCAGCGAGCTAGTTAACTAACTCGTAAACTCCTGCCAGGATCGAGAGGCTAAGGCAGCTCCGCCTCTACTATTAAGAACAGAGAGAATCTTTTCATTTCCTACTTCTTGCCCTTCAACTCTGTCAAACAATTCCCTCCAAGCTAAGTTCTAACCACATTAAGAAGAAGCAAAAGTCAAGTATTCAATTCCTGGGGAAATTAATCCACTTTCTTCCTAAGAAAACAGATGATGAGACAAACCTCAGCCACAGTGCTCCGAATACGGTCCACCACCTGCTCAAAGTCCACCAGGCTGAAGAGCGGCTGCTGCTTGAGGCGATGCAGCTCGGCAGCAAAAGTGTCCTCCTGGTTTTTCAAAATGGATCCTGCAAAATGGGAAGGCACCGTCACAGGAGGCGGGGCACAACCAGGACGGCAAGGGTCCCCCATCCTGCTGGCGCAGCTCCTTAACCAGCTCGCGAGCAAGCACGTCATGGTTGTGCTGAAATGTCAGTACATAAACACTACTCACCACTCACTAGGACCAGGGGTACTTGGGTTCGCGCACTATCAAGAAGAGCCTTGGAGGATGGGGTACGTTGTGCAAGGATATTCTTACCTTTTCTAGTCAGGTTGACATTTTGATTCTCAAACATCTGGACAGACTCTCCAACAAACAGGATTTTTTCAGCAACCCTCACTGGGATGTAGGATGGAAGAATCTCCACGCGCAGGGAAAACTGCTTTAGAGATGGTGCCAGCATGTTCTCTTCCTCTATCAGGCGCTGGTCAGGGAAGTAACCCATATCAGAGATGATGTATGAAGAAAGGGAAAACAAGAAAACATCCCAACACGTGATATATATTTTCTGTAAATAGAGTAGGGACTTTAAATCTGAGGTTGCATCTAGTGTTAGAAAGATGTATTCCATTTTCAGGCAGCACAGGAGATGGTGGAAATGATAGTGTTTTGTTGTTGTTGTTTGTAATATGTTTTTTATTGATTTCAGAGAGAGGAAGGGAGAGGGAGAAATAGAAACATCAATGATGAGAGAGAATCATTGACTGGCTGCCTCTTGCACGCCTCCTACTGGGAACTAGCCCACAACCCGGGCATGTGCCCTGACGAGGGATCTGTGACCTCCTGGTTCAGGGGTCAACACTCAACCACTGAGCCACACTGGCGGGACCAGTGTTTTTTTAATATTAGGATTTTTGTCCTCACTCCGCCTTTACTACTTGTGCAGATCTGGAACTCAGTTTCTCTACTTGTACCGTGGAATACTTGATCTTTTCCCAAATCTACACGTCTATGATTTGTGTACATGCCTGCTCTGCCCAGCTCTTTATCCAGCCCCAAGTCATTTAGCCACATGTTTCTCAATGTGTGGCTCCTGGACCAGCAGCATCAGCTTCACATGGGAGCTTGTTAGAAATGCAAATCTTTTTTCTCAAAAAATTTTTTTCTTTATTAATTAAGATATTACATATGTGTCCTTATCCCCCCATCCCTCCCCTCACCACCCCCACTCATACCCTCACCCCCTGGTGTCTGTGTCCATTGGTTAGGCTTATAAGAAATGCAAATTTTCAAGCCCCTTCCCAGATCTACAGGAAACTTGGGCAACGAGGCCCAGCGATCTGTTTTAACAAGCTCTCCAGGTGATTCCGGTGCACAGTGAAGCTGGAGAACCACTGACATAGCCCAGAAAGGCCCAGATATCCTCCCCGCCCCCCCAAATCACTCAGCACCCCAATCCCTGCCTTGCTTTAGATTTGACCCTTATCTAGTTCCAAGGGACTCGACTGTCCTGACTTTGATCTCTGCTATTTGCCCTCGTTGTTTTGGGCTTCGTGCTGGTGTTCCTCCTGGCACTATTCCTTTTCCTTTCACTCTCCCCATCCTCTTTATCGACAATCACATCTTTTATGGCTGAATTTTTCACCGTAACAGGTATTTTAAGTTTTTACATCACAGAACTCTCTACAATTATAAAAGTTTCCAGACAAATATACAGACATACATTTCACAGAACCTCCTGAAGTCCCACGTGGACCCCAGATTAAATATTTCTAAAGATGATGATGCCTAAATCATCACCTTTAAGCTAGATTGCTCTCATGAGCACCAGCCTCAACCCACTGGACATTTCCTACAAGTACCTCAAACTCAACATGTCCAAAATTAGATCCATATTCTTTCCTCCAATACTAGCAATATACATTGCTTATCATCACTACTCGCCTAGCTGTTGAAAGCAGACTCTTAGGTATCATCCTTGATTCTTTCCTCTGGGTCCATATCTAATCAATCACTAAGGCCTACTCATTCCACTTCTTAAATCTCTCTCAAGCCTCTTTATTTTTCTCCATATTTACTGTTAATACCCTTGGTTTAGCCATTATTATTTTCACCCACATTCTTCTAATGTACCTACAGTGAATCGTGATTTTAAAAAAAACCCACAAAGAATCCCCACACAGTATCCAGAGTGATCTATCATAAAGTCCAATGGTGCTAATATATTGCCTAAAATTCTTCACTGGCTCCAAGCTCTTTTCAGGTTCAAGTTCAAATTCCTTCCCACTGTTTACAAGGGCTCTCATGATCTTACCTCTGCTTAACTCAACAGCTTCACAGATTGCCACTTCCCCCATCCCCTCCACTGTCCTTACAAGATACTTCAGTCTTTACTTGGCCATTTCAATTGAATTACTAATGGTTCCCCAAATGAGCCATGTCCTTCATGGGCTCTGTACTTTACACACATCCTTCCCTAGAATATTTACACACATGCCTGGAATGTTTCTTGACCTCTCCTCTCAAACTCTTTGCAATTTACCCATATATTTCACTGAAGACTTCTCTAGTTACTTTAATACCATGTTCTGATACCCGTACTTACTCTTTCCAGAATACTTAGTACACTGTAATGTTACTGTTTACTTATATCTTCCACTAAACTATAAGCTCTTTAAGGACATGGACTACTACCTATTATTTGTCTACGTAGTTGTGGCACCTAGAACAGTGCCTGGCACATAACACCCATTTAATTAAATGTTGTAACAGGATAAATGAATGGATGGATGAATAAGGACAAGAGAGGACTTTGGGGAGTTTAATCAAAACTCCAAACTGCATTTAAATACTACAGGGTAGCCCAGCCAGTGTGGCTCAGTGGTTGAGTGTCGACCTATGAACCAGGGGATAACGGTTCAATTCCTGGTCAGGGCACATGCCCAGGTTGCTGGCTTGATCCCCAGGAGGGGGCATGCAGAAGGCAGCTGGTCAATGATTCTCTCTCATCATTGATGTTTCTATCTCTCTCCCTCTCTCTGAAATCAATAAAAATATATTTATAAATAAATACTACAGGGTAGCTACAAACTACTTTAGGACACAAGACTTATTATTAACCATTTAAAAGCATATACTAGGAAAAGGGGAAACAAAAGGAATCTCACAAATTATTTCCTGTCTAAGGCAGCTGAATGATTCTCTCTCATCATTGATGTTTCTATCTCTCTCCCTCTCTCTGAAATCAATAAAAATATATTTATAAATAAATACTACAGGGTAGCTACAAACTACTTTAGGACACAAGACTTATTATTAACCATTTAAAAGCATATACTAGGAAAAGGGGAAACAAAAGGAATCTCACAAATTATTTCCTGTCTTGTAGTCTCACATTAAGTTAGGTATTACATTTAAGTATTAAAAAAAGATAAAGACAAGTGTTTATATCTAAAGAATTTATGGAAGGTGCCCAGGCTATGATGAACTTGGAGCAGGGTCACCAAAAGGTCATTTAGCTGTAGTCTTTTCTGATTCCTGTGACGAGTATGCTGGGCTTCTTGCTATGTTCTCACCAAGTCCTGGAGTTCTCTCAGTTGTTTTCCTGTCAGTCCCCCAATACCCAGATCCTCCTCATCCTCTTCTGGCTGGGCAGTGACGTTACCAGAAGATGGACCCTGTTTGATAAAGAACTCTTCATGCTGGTCCAAGAGGAGTCCGTGTAGCATCCAGGCTGAGAGCTGCTTATACATGACCCCATGACACACGGCCAGGATTCTGAGTAGGGAGAAAAGCAAGACCCTTAGAAGTCCACTTAAAGAACACTAAGCCCACAAGGGCACAGAGGGTACGCTTTAAACTGCTACAGGATAAACAGAGGCCTGAGAGGTTGATGAGTCATAGGGAAATGACCAAGTAAGCTAAAAATAATTGTGGTATTTTTAATTTAAATGTTTGTGGCTGGACTGATTAAATTTCCAAACTTGTGACCTACATACTGAAGTCTGAAATGTTCAGTGACTGCTCTGATAGTCTTTTAGGAGAAACACATTTTCTTTCCTCCTTTTGTGTATATTTAGTTTTAACACTGATATTACTGTTAAAATTAAGTGGACTTACGGGAGTCTCTCTTTGGCTAACATAGTATTAAATTTGTTTTATTTTTTGTTGGAATCACATAAGGAGAGTAGATTCAATACATAACAGGCAGGTATACCTGAACAAGTATAATCCAACAAAATGCAGAAAGGTTGTTGGAGAATGGGATATTTACATGGTCTCAAAGGTATTACCACCAGATAACGTATTAATTACAAAGGGGAAAATGTCCCTCTAAAATGGAGAGATCTGGTGGAAAACACTTAAACCAAGTGATCAAACTTTACAACACCAGTAATGGGACAAACTTATTTTCTGTGCCTTCTGATATGATGCAACAGGAAATAATATGACCCATGTAGTATTCTTGCAAAAAAATTTTTTAACCCAAATGTAAACATGAGGAAAGAACAGAAAAATCCAGATTGTGGAACATTCTTCAAGACAACTGGTTAGAACTCTTAAAATGTCAGTCATCAAAATTAAAAAAAAAGAAAAAGAAAAAGAATAAAAGCAAAGGAGACTAAAAAGACATGACAACCAAATGCAACATGTGAACACTGGTTGGATCATGGATTCACAAAAGAACAGCTATAAAGAATTTTTGGAGGGGAACTGAAGAAATTCAGATATAGTTTGGATATCATATTGTTGAATTAATGTTACCTTTCTTGAGTATAATATGGTATTGAGGTTATATAAGAAAATGCACACCCCCCCCCTTTTTTAAAGGATACAAGCTGACATTAAGGGGTTAAGTGTTATTATATTTGTGACCACTTTCAAATCACTCAGCAAAAAATTATGGTATGTATGTGGGTGTTTACATATAAATATATAAATTTACATATACATTTCACAGTTTATATAGAGGGAGAAAGAAAAAAATAAATGTGGCAAAATGTTAACTGGTGAAATTAAAGGGTATATAGGTGTTTATTGTACAGTTCTTTCAACATTTTTGTAGATTTGAAAATTTTCAAAATAACTGGGGAAGAAAAAGAAACTAAAAGAGACTGAGTCTGCTATTTGTCGTATGCTAACTGAATGGAATAGCTCTTTAAATTAAATTTTGCACATTGCACTCTGTGGTCTGTAAAGTTTGGTCCCTGAAAATATATAAATTTATTATATCCTATATAATAAAAGCCTAATATGCAAATCGACTGAATGATGGAATGACCGGTAGAATGACTGGTTGCTATGATGTGCACTGACAACCAGGGGGCAGACGCTTAACACAGGAGCTGCCCCTAGCCCAAGCTGGGGCCTGAGAGTGGGCAGTGCCAGGCTGGCCAAGATGGGTGCCAGTGGGGGCACCCCAACGCCCTGCTGGTCACCCCGCAGAGGGAGGCGACTGGCAGCGGTGGCGGGGAGCGGAGCTGGCGAGCAGGCGGTGCCAGGCCAGTCAAGGCAGGTGCCAGTGGGGGCCCCCCCAATCGCCCCGCTGGTCACCCCACAGATCGGCCCTGATCGTTGGCCAGGCCTAGGGAACCTACCCATGCACGAATTTCGTGCCCTGGGCCCCTAGTTATCTACATAAGATTTTATATTCAATGCATAAAACTATACAGTCTGTTTATACAGAGAGAAACTAGAGAGGATATACACCAAAAGTTGAATTGGGTGTCTCAAGGGACTGCGAAAACAGGTGATTTTTATTTCTTCTCTTTGCATGTCTGTATTTTCTACAATCAAAATTAATTTCTTTTATTATGGAAAAAAAGGCACAGTAATAGAGAAGTAAGTCCAGAAACATATTCTGGAAATTTTCCTGCTCATCTGAGGACTTACTTGTGTAGTGGTTAAAGTGGAATTGTTAAGAGTTGGGAGGCACCTCAGAGATCACTGATTTTCAATTTTTCAATCAATGCCACACCCTCTTTCTTTCCACACCCTCTTTTTAAGAAATGAGGAAGAAGAGGGGAATAGGATACAAGTCAAATGAGCAGTCTTTCATGAAACTCCATATACATTTAATATAGTTGTAATCATAAGACATACTTTTGAATCCTTTTTTTAAAATATATTTTATTGATTTTTTTACAGAGAGGAAGGGAGAGGGATAGAGAGTTAGAAACATCCATCAGCCTCCTCTTGCACACCCCCTACTGGGGATGTGCCCGAAACCAAGGTACATGCCCTTGACCGGAATCGAACCTGGGACTCTTCAGTCCACAGGCTGACGCTCTAGCCACTGAGCCAAACTGGTCAGGGCTGAATCCTTTTTTTCAATTAGTGTTATAAAAAATATTCTTACGTGTTTTTATAGTATGTATAGTGTTAATGGCATTATAGTCTATCAAGAGAATATATCTTTATCTTTCCTCTACTGCTGGTAATTTTTTAATTTCTTGATATAGTACACAACATTGCAATGAATAATGCTCGTGCATGTTTATTTCCTTTTGAATACATTTCTTAGAATAAAATTCCTAAAAGTGGCATTATGGGATTACAAAGTATAAACATTTTTAAGGGCCTCGATGTGAAAATAGCGGCTACTCAAAATACACATGTTTAGACACAGCTAGGCATTATCCGGCACATGTAATGGAAATTCTCCCAGGATGATGAGATCCAAAAATTAAAAGGGTTGCCTCAAGGACCTCTAGCTTTGATACTCAACACTTTATAATCCTCTTTTTGCAATTTCTGAGCCATCAAAAGGATTACATGGGCTCCTCTGCTCATGGGTCTTTTCTATCCTGGTCATACCTTTCCCCAGAAAATAAGATGACCTGAAAATAAAACCCATGCAGTCAAGTCACTTGACCACCCACCTCTGCCCCCAACCCCCAATTGAACCATGACTTACTTTTCTAGTGCACTTCGAACAGGAGGCAAACCTCCACAGCTGTGTTTGTATACTGTTTCCAGGATCTGACAACCATGAATCTGTGGAAAACACAGCCTTTTCAATCTGGATTCCATTTCAGTAGTTCATGTAGCACAAACTCATATTCTATATTCAATCCAGAGGGCACAATCGAGTAGAGAATGGGGATAACTTGATCATAAGATCCAGGTATAGTTCGATTCTGACTACAATTCAATGTGTGGGGTTTTCCCCACAGCACCAAGCAATTCTCAAACACCAGCTGGGGTGTCCTACATTTTTATTTTATTCTGACTCTACCCTGAGATGGCATTAGACCAGCCGTAGCTGTCCTCTTGGGTTTTTATGGAGGCTTCATCACACAGGCACCATTGATTAAATCATCAGGCACAGGTGATTGAACTCAATTTCCAAGCTCTCCCCCGCCCCCACTAACCCAAGGGTTGGGGGTGGGACTGAAAGTTCCAACTCTCCAATCACATGGTTGATTCCCCTGGCAACCAGCGCATATCCTTAAGTGCTGTGCAAAAGTCACCTCATTAACAACGCAGGTGTGCCTGTTAGAGTGGCCATTATCAACAAGACAAGCAATAACAAGTGTTGGAGAGGTTGTGGAAAAAAGAGAACCCTCATTCACTGCTGGTGGGAATGTAAACTGGTACAACCACTATGGAAAGCAGTCTGGCGATTACTCAAAAAAATTAAGAATAGAGCTACCATATGACCCAGCAATCCCCTCTCCTGGGTATATGCCCGAAAAATTCGAAATCATGTATTCGCACAGATACATGCACCCCTATATTCACTGCAGCATTATTCACAGTGGCCAAAACATGGAAACAACCAAAGTGTCCACGACAGAAGACTGGATAAAGAAGATGTGGTACATATACACAATGGAATACTCCTCAGCCATAAGAAAGGATGAAATAGCACCATTTGCAACAACATGGATGGACCTTGAGAACATCATGCTAAATAAGTCGGACAGAAAAACTAAGAACCATATGATTTCACACATATGTGGGATATAAAACTGAAACTCATGAACACAAACAACAGTGTGGTGGTTGCCAGAGGGAAGGGGGTGGGAAAAAAGGAGGACCTAAGATAAGGTGAAAGAAGTTTGACTTTGGATGGTGGGCACACCGTGCAATATACAGGTCTTGTAACTTAGAAACCCACACCTGAAACCTATATGTTCATGTTGACCAATGTCACTCCAATCAATTTATAAATATTTTTTAAAAACCCAGAAAAACAACCAACCTTTGCTCAGTGGTTAGAGTGTTGGCCTGAGGACCAAAGGGTCATGAGTTCAATTTCTGGTCAAGGGCATGTACCTCAGTTGCAGTTTCCCAGGCCCCAGTAGGGGCACATGCAGGAGGCAGCCAATCAATGTGTCTCTCTCACACCAAAGCTTCTCTCTCTCTCTCTCTCTCTCCTCCCCCCCCTTCCTCTCTTCTACTTTCTCTAGAAATCAATAGAAAAAATCTCCTCAGGTAAGGATTAAAAAAATACACAATTTAAAACAACAACTCAGGTGAGGTTGATAGGGGTTTCTTATGAATATCAAGACACCTTTATCACTCTTATCACTTAGGAAATTCCAAGGGTTTTAGGAGCTTTGTGCCACAAACTGTGGAGAGCGGCTACAGCATCTGGACAGGTTCAAGCCTCAGACTAATGAGAGGTCACGGTCCTCTCGTTTGCCACGTGCAAGTCCCAGCTTGGAGGGCAAAGCCCTCCCAGCACAATTATAGCCAAAGGCTGTGGTTGTAAGCTTGACCTTATGGTCCGAACTAAGTGATATAGGCTGTGGGAGGTGCAGCAAGTGCCACCAAAACAAAGCTTGATAGAGTTCAGGTGCATGTAATTGAGTAGATTCAAAACCATGAGAACATTGTAAACATCTTGACCACGCCCTTACTTTGCCTCATGGAATCTGGCTATAAAATAAAGACTCGGCGTGAAGGCTGTGGCACTGTCTCTCCATCAGAGAGCAGCGTCTCACCTAGCCCCAGCTTTATTCTCTTGTCTGTCTTCTTTAATCCTTCACTGCCACCCCCTCTCAGGTTCACCCCTGGCCGTGCTGAGCACGGCACAATAATACGAAGACCAAATATGTATTTCTTATTATAAATCAGAATATCATAATAGTTATTCTCTAAGTATGGATTCTCAGCCTCCCTACCCCTCTCCATTTGGCCTCACCTCAAGGAGCAGCAGCATCGCCTAGGACAGTGATGGCGAACCTATGACATGCGTGTCAGAGGTGACACGTGAACTCATTTTTTTGGTTGATTTTTCTTTGTTAAATGGCATTTAAATACATAAAATAAATATCAAAAATATACATCTTTGTTTTACTATGGTTGCAAATATCAAAAAATTTCTATATGTGACACGGCACCAGAGTTAAGTTAGGGTTTTTCAAAATGCTGACACGCCGAGTTCAAAGGGTTCGCCATCACTGGCCTAGGAACTTACAAGAAATGCAAATTCTTGGGCTCTACTCCAGGCCTCCTGAATCAGACCCTCTGGGGTAGGGCCCAACAACCTGGTTTTAACAATTTGCTTCAGGTGATTATAATGCACAATGAATTTTGAGAAGTACTGCACTAGAGAAACCAGAAACATTTAGTTGAAATTCCAAGCAAAGAGGTAAAGAAATCTCTTTCTTTCAGATTAAGGCCTAATTTATACTACTTCTAAAGTATACACTTTTCTAAAAATCTGCTCCCTCTTTCTATACCCTCTGGCTTTCTCTTAAAAAAAAAAACTGTTTTATTGTTGAATAATTTACATAACATAAAATTCAGCCATCTTAAGTGTACTACTCAACAATTTTTAGTAAATTTACAGCATTGTGCAACCAATTACCATAATCCACTTTCATAACATTTCCATCATTATAAAAGGATCCCTTTTGCCTGTCTGCAATCATCCCCAGTCTCACCTCCAGCCCATGTTCTTGGCCACCTCCGTTTTTTGCTGGGTGGAGCCATAGCACACTAGCTTCTCTACCACACCCCGGCAGGAAGGAAGGTTTGCCCATCAGCAATCCCTCTGCTCATTGTCCACTCTCCTTCCTGTGGCCAGTGGAAGCTGGAAGTCAACTGAAATGTGCAGCCAGGCATGGAATCCTTTCACTGAATCCAGTCACTGAGAAGGTGCCCACCAATTTGGGAGATAGATTAGTAGAGTGCAGATGGTCATAGTCTTTGGAGTCAGACAGATGTGGGCTTATAGTCCAGTTCTACCATTTCCTACCATCTGTGTGACCCCAGACAGTTCCTTAACCTATTTGATCCCTTAGAGGACTGAATGTATGTGAAGTACTTAGCACAGTGCCTGGTACACAGCAAGTGCACAATAAAAGCTCGATGTTATAAGATGAGGGCAATCAGCTTTGAAAGACCAAAGAGCACCTCCCCTTCTGGCTTTGCTAGACAGAGTGAATGCAGCAAAATATAAATTTCTATACTCACAAGGTGAAAAAATAAAGTAGAAACTGGGCAAATTAACTGGCTAACTAGTGATATTCACCAAGGTGAGCACTCCTAATTAGGCAAGGCACAAATATAACAGCTTAAAAACATGAATGAGCTAAAAACACACGTTTAATCCATTTGTTAATTCTTCTTCTAATGCGAAATCTCAAAGCATTTACTCTTCAGAATTATTGATGTTGCCTAGAAAAGACATTCTCCTGACATTGGGAGCCCTAACTTTTCAGTGCATTTGATGAAAACTTGTGATAAGAATGGGCATAGTTAATAAATAATAAGCATGCGGGTTTTACCCAATGGCCTAATTTTCATAAAACTGCCAACACCCTAACAAGAAACTATTGCCTTCTTTTTTTCTAAGAATTAACTTTTAGCTTCTCCTTAAGATCCATATGCAACAGTTTTAAATCCTTAGTGCAAAAAGCTCCCATCTCCAAACATCCATATCATTATTTTCTTATCCAACAGCATTCTTGAGTATGTCTATTAACATTTCCCCCACCTCTGGACCAGAAGGTACTTAGGGACAAGGTCATAATTTATTTTTGCATTCTTGACACTTATCATAATACCCAAGCAAATATTGTTACATACATACATACATACAAACTACTAAAATCTAGAGTCTTCAAAAAAGAATGTAAGGCAAAATTAAGAATATTTACTTGGTGCTTACTGAAGCAAAAGGAAAAACAATAGTTCTTACCTTTTGACTTTTAATTTGTTCTACTACAACCATCACAGAGGGAAAAAGGAGCTGGAACTGCAAAGTAGAGAATAATTAGGAGGATCTATAATCAAATACAAGGAAAAAAATTACTTCAGGAAATGCTTTTGTTTCTAAATAATCCCACTTAACAAAGATGGCAATACCATAGAGCAGCCAAGATCCAATATCTTTTTTTATTTTTTATTTTTTTGTTAACCCTCACCCAAGGATATTTTTCCATTGACTTTTAGAGAGAGTGGAAGGGAGGGGGAGAGACAGAGAGAAACATCGATGTGAGAGAGACACATTGGTTGCCTCCTGCACGCGCCCCAGCCACGGCTGGGATTGAGCCTGCAACTAACTTATGGGAATCAAATCTGGGACCTTTCAGTCCCCAGGCTGATGCTCTATCCACTGAGCCAAACTGGCTAGGGCAAGATCCAATATCTTAAGGCAACTTGATATGGGATTAGTGGCAGATAGAGAACGGCAGATAGAAACAGTCTCTATTTCTGAGACTAGCAAAACTGTTAATATTGAGGTCAATTTAGAGCATTAACATCAGACATTAAGTTTTAACTAAATTTGGAGCTTTTCAAACAGTTCTGACCTAGGAAAGCATACAAAATATAAAATGCTGGGCTATTTTAATCCAGAAGGGAAAAAGTTCTCAAAAAATTTCACAAGTTGGATTATTTTAACAATATCAACAGATTCCAAGGCATTTTGTTACTTGAGCAGCATACCTGATCTAAGGAGTAATTGACATGTGATATGGAGAGATGGGGGTCAGCCAGGAACTGCAACAAGAAACACTGTGATTAGAGCTCCATACAAAATATCTCAAATCTGTTTGATCTATGAAAACTAGAATGAAATCTAAGAATGGGCTTAGTGTTAGTTTTAGGCTATTGAGAATTGATGATTTATAGAAGATAATTCTGATTTTCAGGTGATAATAAAATCAAAGCTAGGGCTCTTCTTACTCAGGAACCTTTGCCATGAGCTGCACGCCACTTTGATCATGGCTTGGACAATCACAGAGAATACACTGTACTCTCCAGCCATGTAGAAAATAGCTTACTCCTAACCACCTGACCATATCAAAAGGCATTTCAAATTCAAAAACATGCCCTAATCTTCTGTCCCAGAGGTGTTGTTCCCATATCTCCTCTCTCACCTCTTGTTCCAAATCAAGCAGTGCTTGTCGATAAGGCTGCAAAACGGAGTCCAGACCTGTGCAGAAGGCCCTGAGATAGATTCCATGTAACCCACCTTGGCCCTGCTGAGATGGATGGTGATCCTGAAATCAAACAAAGAGAAATCAGCTCTCAGCTCAGACCCTGAAAGCTGAAGACATTATCCTTTATTAGTGGTACTGTTTTTGCTTAAATAATTCCGTATCAAAGAAGTGCTTCAGCGAGAGGAAAGCCCAACTGAAGAGACAGATTTGGAGTTCTGACCTTTTAAAATGTGGTATTTTAATTTTCCAAGCAGCCCAGATGTTACAATCAGGTGGTACTCTATACTGTTAGTGGGGACTTTTCCACAACTCAATTTTAACCTTATAAATTCCAGCTTAAATCCTTTTGGTGGTTTACCACTGTCCAGAATAATTTTTAAACTCCCCTTCATGGCATGCAATGACTTCTGCATTTTGGCCCTTACCTCTCTGCAAAATTATTTTACTGTGTGTGTTAAACTTCACATCCTCATTTCCAAACTACCCACAGGTCACCAAATGTGCCTTGCTTCTATTTCTTAGCCCTGTGAATTTGGATGTGTTCTACTCATAACTGTATATTCATCTTTTTTCTTTCTTTTTGTTAATCATCACCAGAGGATATTTTTTCCATTGATTTTTAGAGATAGGGAAAGAGAGAGAGAGAGATTGCTTCCCATATGTGCCCCTGGTCGGGGCTAGGGATCAAACCTCCAACCTATGTACATGCCCTTGATTGGGAATTGAACCCTCGACCCTTCAGTGTGCAGGCTGACACTCTAACTGCTGAGACACACCAGCCAGGGCTGTATACTCATCTTTGGGAAAATACCTACTCTTCCTACAGGATCCAACTCAAGCACCTCTTCTCTGCAAAGCCATTCCTAACTTTCCTCAGGGAGTCAACAGCTTCCCCCTTTGTTGCTTTCATAGCATCTTTACTTAGTGCTGGAATTGTATTTTTGTCACTAGGCCAAAAGCTTCATGAAACAAGATCCCACATTTTATTCATCTTTGTATTTTAGCTCCTAGCACAGTTCTTTGAACACAAAGGGAAATACAGGGTATCCCCAAAAATGTATACACACTCTGAATAATTATTAATTCCAATAGGTTAAATCTGAAAAGAAAGTAACATCAATTGAGTTATCAGCTGTTAAAATGTATATACATTTTTTGGGGGACACCTGTATTTACTGAATAAGTAAAATGACCTCAATCCTGTTCTAACATCCTTCTCTTGCCTAGTATGGCAACTCATCTGAACATGAATCTGATAGCCAACATGGGGAGTTATAAGACTCTCACTAAGAGGCTATTTACAAATATGCTTGTCTTTCAGGAAATCTGCAATTTTTTGTAAGACCTTCTACAGTTTTATATGAGAAATTGTGGTTAACCGTTGACTAGAGGTCACAATGACTAGCCTCTATGGCTATGTACTAATTTGGGTAATCGGCCTCTGGTGGTGGTAGATACAAGAGCAGAATTCACCAACAAATATGGTAGGAAGCTTGGGCTCAGGAATTATAAGGTACAGTGTAGCCAGAGGATGCTGCAAAGGATACTAGTAGTTCCTGGGATGTAAATGTTCACAGCTATAATAAGAACAGCATTGGCACAGGGTGAAATAGACCAGATTGGCTTGCAACCAGTCAATTTTGTTTCGATCTTGTGTCACTCCAGATAACTGAATGCCTTCATTTATTACAAAATAAAAGAGAAAATGAGTATACTTTTTACTTTTCAAAAAAAAGAGGTGCCACTGACATGTTTAGAACTAGGAAAGTAGGAATTAACATATCATATAAGATGAAACCCACATAGTCACATGAATATAGAACAGATTTTTTTCTTTTAGGTGTTATATACAAAAAATCAATATTCTTAATATTAATAATGTACAGTTATATTATATTAATAATATCCTATCTAATAAAAGAGAAACATGGTAATTAGCCGTACGGCTGCTACCCTTCCCACTGGCTAATCAGTGAGATATGCAAATTAATTGCCAACCAAGATGGTGGCCGGCAGCCAGGCAGCTGACTCGAACAGGGAGGCTTGCTTGCTTCAGTGACCGA
>NW_005369870.1:4114599-4116300 GCF_000412655.1 Myotis brandtii
GGCCCTGCTCTGTGCGTGACAGGGTACGGAGCCCCAACACCCCTGATGGGCCCTGCTCTGTGCGTGACAGGGGGTGGCGCCGCAACCTCCCCATCGACCCTGCCTTGAGCGTGACAGGGGGCGGCGGCCCAACCCCCCAATCGGCCCTACCCTGAGCATGACTAGGGGTGGCATCGCAACCTCCTGATCCGCCCTGCTCTGTGCATGACAGGGGGCGGCGCCCCAACTCCCCAATCGGCCCTGCTCTGAGCCCGACCAGGGGCTGCACCTAGGGATTGGGCCTGCCCTCTGCCACCTGGGAGCAGGCCTAAGCCAGCAGGTCATTATCTCCCGAGCGATCCCAGACTGCGAGAGGGCACAGGCCGGGCTGAGAGACCCCCTCTCCCCACCAAGTGCACAAATTTTTGTGCACCGGGCCTCTAGTAATTAATATAATAGTCTTAATATAGTTAATGTGATATAATTAATATAATAGAATGCATATTAATATAGATATAAAGTTTATCTATATCAATATATGTATAGATTCCAACTTGGATAATTAAGTGTACTCTCTTAATATGATCTCAAAGCAAACTAGCATCGATTAGATTTTAAACTCATATTTAGCTTATGTCTTTTCTCTGCAATAAATTCAGTTTAAGTGAACCGGAATCTCTGTCTCAGAGATTAAAACGTAAGGCATTATCCTCCAACTCCTTTGCCCCACAGATTACCACCTGTGAACCCCTAGGAAAAAAGACATCTAGGAGAAGGGCTCCTGGTGACTAAGTGGGCTCAAATTTAAAAAAACAACAACAATAACAAAAATCAGAACCTAGCAGCCATTTCTGCACAGGGGCCTCTCACACAAACTGCACTTCCAAGGAAGCCTGAACTAAACTGCCTGCCTGCACTGTATTTCTGCCATCTGAGCCAGCCCTTACAAAAGGTTCCTATTTCAACCAATAGAATTGAGGCTTTCCCTATCCAGAGAGGTTCTATTCTGACCAATCAGGATAGTACCTTTTGGGCCAATCGAATTGTGAGGATTCGGAGCTGTTATTTTCATGAAGATGGACCATCAGGGACCAGGGACAGGGACTTCTGTCCTTATAAGCCAGCTCCCCTCTGGTTCAGAGAGCATACTTTCTTTAAAGGAAATTTTTTAAAAAGTATTTTTTAAATGTATATACATTTTGGGGGGGACACCTCTATTTATTGATTGATTAATTATAGAGAGGAAGGGGAAGAGGGAGGGAGAGAAACATCCATTTGTTGTTCCACTTATTTATGCATTCATTGGTTGAAACTTTTTTTTCTGTGTTCCACACTTTATGAGGCTGAAATTTGAATTTCACATAATTTTCACACAATGTTATTCTTCTTTTGATTTTTTTTTGTTTAAAGTATTACATGTCTCTTTTTTCCCCTTATTAACACCCCCCAGCCACTCCCACCCCCGAGGTTAAGCCCCCACCACCCCAGTGTCTGTGTCCATCGGTCATGCTAATATGCATGCATACAAATCCTTTGGTTGATCTCTAACCCCTCCTGCCCTGCCTTCTCCCCGAGGTTGGACAGTCTGCTTAGTCAGCAGTGGTTCTCAACCTTCTGGCCCTTTAAATACAGTTCCTCATGTTGTGACCGAACAATAAAATTATTTCATTGCTACTTCATAACTGTAATGTTGCTACTGTTATGAATCGTAATGTAAATATT
>NW_005369870.1:4116723-4118113 GCF_000412655.1 Myotis brandtii
GTCATTTGTTGATTTGTTGATGACAGCCATTCTGACAGGTGTGAGATGGTACCTCATTGTCGTTTTGATTTGCATCTCTCAGATGATTAGTGACTTTGAGCATGTTTTCATATGTCTCTTGGCTTTCTGTATGTCCTCTTTTGAAAAGTGTCTATTTAGGTCCTTTGCCCCTTTTTTGATTGGATTGTTTATCTTCCTTTTGTTAAGTTATATGAGTTTCCTGTAAATTTTAGAGATTAAACCCTTATCTGAAATAGCATTGGCAAATATGTTCTCCCATGCAGTGGTCTTTCTTGTTGTTTTGTTGATGGCTTTTTTGTTGTTGTTGTTGTTGCTGTGCAGCTTTTTATTTTGATGTAGTCCTATTTGTTTATTTTCTCCCTAGTTTCCATTGCCCTAGGACAGAGACGGTGAACCTTTTGAGCTCGGCGTGTCAGCATTTTGAAAAACCCTAACTTAACTCTGGTGCCGTGTCACATATAGAAATTTTTTGATACTTGCAACCATAGTAAAACAAAGACTTATATTTTTGATATTTATTTTATACATTTAAATGCCATTTAACAAAGAAAAATCAACCAAAAAAATGAGTTCGCGTGTCACCTCTGACATGCATGTCATAGGTTCGCCATCACTGCCCTAGGAGCTGTATCAGTAAAGATATTGCTACAACATATGTCTGATATTTTGCTGCCTATGGATTCTTCTAAGATTTTTACGGTTTCCTGTCATACGTTTAAGTCCTTTACCCATTTTGAGTTTGATTTTGTGTATGGTGTAAGTTGGTGGTCTAGTTTCAATTTTTTCCATACATCTGACCAATTTTCCCAGCACCATTTATTGAAGAGACTATATTGACTCCATTGTATGCTCTTGCCTCCTTTGTCAAATATTAATTGAGCATAATGGCTTGGGGTGATTTCTGGAGTCTCTGTTCTGTTCCATTGGTCTATATATCTGTTCTTGTACCAGTACCAGGCAATTTTGAGAACTGTGGCTTTGTAACATAGCTTGATATCTGGTATTATGATCCTTCCAACTTTGGTCTTCTTTCTCAGGATTGTTGTGGCTATTTGGGGTCTTTTTTTATTCCAAATGAATTTTTGGAGACTATGTTCTATGTTCTGTGAAATATGCCGTTGGTATTTCAATGGGGATTGCATTAAATCTATAAATTGCTTTGGATAGTATGGACATTTTAATGATGTTGATTCTACCAATCCATGAACACAGTATGTTCTTCTATTTATGTCTTCCTCTATCTCTTTTTTCAATGTTCTGTAGTTTTCCAGGTACAGGACTTTTAGCTCCTTAGTTAACTTTATTCCTAGGTATCTTAATTTTTTTTGATGCAATGGTAAATGGCATTTTTTTTTTTTTTTTTTAGTTT
>NW_005369870.1:4118612-4129291 GCF_000412655.1 Myotis brandtii
TTGAGGTATGATCCCTCTATTCCCACTTTGCTGAGAGTTTTTATCAAGAAAGAGTGTTGGATTTTGTCAAATGCTTTTTCTGCATCGATTGATATGATTATCTGATTTTTGTCTCTCAGTTTGTTTATGTGATGTATCACATTAATTGATTTGCAGATATTGTACCATCCTTGCAATCCCCGGAGAAATCCCACTTGATCATGGTGTATGATCTTTCTAATGTAATGCTGGATCCAATTTGCTAGAATTTTGTTGAGGATTTTAGCTTCTATATTCATGATGAATATTGGTCTACAGTTCGCTTTCTTTGTGGTGTCTTTATCTGGTTTTGGAATTAGGGTAATGCTGGCTTCATAGAGAGAGCTTGGACGTGTGCCTTCCTCTTGAATTTTTTGAAATAGCCTGAGGAGGATAAATTTTAGTTCTTCTCTGAATGCTTGGTAGAACTCCCTTGTAAAGCTGTCCGGACCAGGGCTTTTGTTTGCTGGAAGATTTTTGATTACTGTTTCAATTTCTTTGGTAGTTATTGATCTATTAAGATTTTTTGATTCTTCCTGATTGAGTTTTGGAAGCTTGTATTTTTCTAAGAATATGTCCATTTCATCTAGGTTGTCCAGTTTGTTGGAATAGAGTTGTTCATAGTATTTTTTCACAATCCTTTGTATTTCTGTGGGGTCGGTTGTTACTTCACCTCTTTCATTTTTTATTTTGTTTACTTGGGTCCTCTCTCTTTACTTCTTGCTGAGCCTGGCTAGAGGTTCATCAATCTTGTTTATCCTTTCAAAGAACCAGCTCTTGGTTTTATTGATCTTTTGTATTGTTTTTTGGTCTCTATGCCATTTATTTCCACTCTGATCTTTATTATTTCCTTCCTTCTGCTTACTCTGGATTTTTCTTGTTGCTGTCTTTCTAATTTTTTGAGTTATAGAGTTAGATAATTTATTACCTTTTTTAATTGTTTTTTTAGGTAGGACTGTAGAGCTATGAACTTCCTTCTCAAGACTGCTTTCACTGTGTCCCATAGATTTTGGATTGTTTTGTTTTCACTGTCATTTGTTGTCAGCATGCTTTTTATTTCTTATTTGATCTCTTTGGTAACCCAATCATTATTTAATAGCGTGCTATTTAGCCTCCAAGTGTTTGATTTTTTTTTTCATTGTTTTTATTGTAGTTGATTTCTAATTTTATGCCATTGTGGTCTGAGAAGATGCTTGATCTGAATTCTATCTTCTTGAATTTGAAGAGACTTTGCCTGTGTCCCAATATGTAGTCTATCTTTGAAAATGTCCCATGTGCACTTGAGAAGAATGTATATTCTGCAGCTTTGGGATGAGATGTTCTGAAGATGTCAATCAAGTCTATCTGATCTAGTGAGTCATTTAGGATTGATGTTTCCTTGCTGATTTTTCATTTAGAGAATTTATCCAGTGGTGTCAATAGGATATTAAAAACCCCTACTATGACTGTATTGATGTCAATCTCTCCCTTGATATCTCCCATAAGTTTTTTTTATGTATTTGGGTGCTCCTGCATTGGGTGCATATATGTTTACCAGAGTTATATCTCTTGTTGAATTGCTCCCTTTAGTATTATGAAGTGGCCTTCCTTATCTCTTGTTATGGCCTTTACTTTGAGGTCTAATTTGTCAGATATAAGTATTGCTGCCCCAGTATTTTTTCATTTCCATTAGCCTGAAAAATTTTTTTCTAACCCTTTACTATTAGTCTGTGTGAGTCCTTTGTTCTGAGGTGGGTCATCTTTTCTTATCCATTCAGCTACCCTATGTCTTTTGGTTGGAGCATTTAATCCAATTACATTTAAGGTTATTATTGACAGGTACTTGTTTGTTGCCATTTTTATTCTTTATGCCTGTGTTCCTTCTTCCCTTCCTATTTCTTCTTTTTCCAACCGTCCCTTTAGCATTTCTTGCATTGCTGGTTTGGTGGTAATGAACTCCCTTAGCCCTTTTTTGTCTGTGAAGCTCCTGATTACACCTTCAATTTTGAATGAGAACCTTGCTAGGTATAGTATTCTTGGATTCAGTCCCTTGCTTTGCATCACTTTGTATATTTCATTCCATTCCCTTCTGGCCTGATGTGTTTCTGTTGTGAAATCAGTTGATAGTCTGATGGGAGATCCCTTGTAGGTAACTTTCTGTCTCTCTCTGGCAGCCTTTAAGATTCTTACTTTGTCATTGGTGCTTGCCAATTTAATTATGATGTCTTTTTGGGTTCATCTTGTTTGAGACTCTGAGCTTCTTGGACTTGTGTGAGTTTTTTCTTCCCAGTATCAGGGAAGTTTTCTGTCATTATTTCTTACAGGTTTTCTATTCCTTATTCAGTTTCCTCTCCTTCTGCCACCCCTATTATGCGGATGTTGTTTTGTTTCGTGTTGTCCCAAAGCTCCCTTAGGCTCTCCTGTTTTTTTTAAGTTTTTTTTCCCAGTTGCTGCTCTGCTTGGGTGTTTTTTCCTACATTATCTCTAGCTCACTGATGTGGTCCTCAGCTTCTTCTAGTCTATTGCTGATGCTTTCTACTGAGTTCTTTATTGCAGCTATGTCATTCTTCATTTCTTCTTGGTTCTTCTTCATTTCCTCTTGATTCTTACACATGTTGTTGAATTTGTCTTCCATCCTTTTCAGCGTCCTTATGACCATTGCTCTGAATTCTTTCTCTGACAAATTGCTTGCCTCCATTTCGTTTACTTCCTTTTCCGGTGATTCCTCCTTTTCTTTTGTGTGGGGACTGTTTCTTTGTCTCCCCATTTTCACTCCTTTCAGGGTGTCTGATTATGTGGCTCACTCTCTACCACGTTGACCAAAAGGCACAAAATACAACTCAACAAGACATGACACAGAGGGAACCAAACACGAATATATTTGGAAGACCAATAACCCCAACTAAAGGTGACCACCAGAGAAAAGAGAATTAGGGGAGAAAAAAAGAGCACAAAAATGATATTGAGAAAAGGAAAAAAGGTAAGAGAGAAAAGAAAATGAAGAAAATAAAAAAGAGAAGAAAGAAAGAAAGAAAGAAAATATATATAGTATATGGGGAGAAAACTCCACAAACCAACAACTAAACGAAAAAATGCAAACAACAAACCCCCAGAAAAAAAAAACAAAATGAGGAGAGCTGAATCTGAAGAGACAGAGCTTATTTCCAGAATGTAAGATAAAGGAATTGAATGAATGGGGGAATGGTCACGACTCAGTATAGAAGAGGTAGAAAGAGAATGAGTTTATAAGAAGAAAAGTAAAAAACAAAATAATCAATTAAAAAAATAATTAAAAAATAATAGTAATTAAAATATATGTTTAAAAAATATATAAATTTATATAAAAAATTTCCCCTTTCTTTAATCTATCTATCTATATATTCATTTATTTTTTAAAAAGGAGAATAGAGTAGGCAGCAGATAGGCCTGAGTTTGGTGAGTGAAACTAACTAAGCTATTAGTAGAAGATAACAAGCAAGGAGAGGAAAAACAAAAGCATAAAATAACAAAAACAAAAAAACAAACTAACAAACTATCAAACAAGCTACAAGAAAAAAAATTGGCTAGCAAAATGAAAAGAGAAGGGTGCATGAACTTGGAGCAGGGGAGAGGAAATTAGATATGAGTAAGCCAATAGAGGCTACTGTAATAGTAATGCGTCAATAAAGCAGATAAAGAAGATCAATTTTTAGCAAGGAGTAAAATGAAAAGAGAGAGAAAATCTAAAGCAGGAATAGGAGAAGAGAAACAGGATGAAAAAGGGTGAAGTTAGGAAGAAATGGTTGGCATAAAGGAAAAATGAGATATAGTAAAGTAATGATAAAAAAAATATAGAATGTAGAACACTAATCTAAAAAACAAAACAACAAAGATAATAATAATAATAAAATAAAGAAAAAAATTTTTTCCTTCTTCACCACACCCCAAAGTTAAAAAAAAAAAAAAGTGAAGTATTGAAGTTTATTCGCTTCAACTGAATATTTAATGTCCCATGGGGGCTGGTCTAAGACCCCTCTCCACTGTTCTGTCTGCCATGTCACAGCTTCCTGATAGTCAGCACTGTGTTGAAGCTCTCAGCGATCCACAACTTCTCTGTGTCAGATGCCACAGCCTCGGTGTCAGCCAGGCGGGGCCAGTCTGCCTGCTTTGTTTGTCTGCCTGCTTTCAGTCGTATTTACACAAGCGTCTATTTCTGACACTGCCTTTAGGTGGCGGTGTTTCTGTATTAGTTTCTGGGACCAAATGGCCCCTCAACCCAGTCCCCAAGGGCTCCCTGGGGGTATTTCGAATCCTCTTTTTGCTGCTGAGCTCAAGGCTGGTGCAGCTGCACTGCTAGGAGGGGCCTGGTCTCCAGGAGAAAAATGTCTGTTCAGGGTTGGAGGAATCGGACTGTCCCAGAGCTGGCCTCCTGATCACCTTTCCTTATTTTTTCCCCAGCTTCCACAAAACCACCTTCCCCTGCACTGTAGCCATGGTGAATGTTTGTAATTGAAAGACCCTGGGTTTAGTGAGTAAAAGCAAGGAGAATATAAAGACAGCAATCGCGCTGCTGTGCGTTTCTCTCCCCGCTGGCACTACATGGCCGGTGCAGAACTTCAGGCTGCCTTCCTGGGTGCAGCCTCTCATGGCTGTGGGCTTAGGTCTAGAGTCCCCCACTGCCAGCAGCCCTGTGTACACCATTCCACAGTCCAGCGCTACCCTTGTCCCTAAGGGACGCGGTGTTGGTTCAGTGTAGTCCAGGCTGCGCGTGTTTCTCCCTCCAGCCCAGGTCCCTGATCCCACCAGTTTCCCGGCTAGCTCTGACCTTTCTATCCACGAATTGCCTCTCCAGCTGTGTTTACTTTGCCAATTCCTGGTGGATGTTATTCAATTCAGCTGTTTCTCATATCTGCTCCGTGAGAAGGCGCCGGACCCATCCATCTATTCGGCCACCATTTTGTCTCCCCCTGGACAAACTTTTTAGGAGCCCATGGCCAGGGAGGTTGGAGTCTCGGTGCAACATGGGTTTGCAGCCGTGGCAGCTGGTTCCTGACCGGTGTGGCTGTAGGGTCCCAGGTAGTGTTCGAGGTCTCCCCGGGTATTGGTTGATTCTTATATGTGCCCTGACACCGGGATCGAACTCACAACCCTGGTGTATCAGGACGACACTCTAAGCAACTGAGCTACACAGCCAGGGTGAGCACACTTTCTTCTTCCTTCTTCCTTCTTCCTTCTTCCTTCTCCTTCTTCTTCTTCTTTTTTTTTTGTTTTGTTAATCTTCACCCGAGGGTATTTTTCCATTGATTTTTTGTTTAGGGAGAGTGGAAGACAGAGAGAAACATTGATATGAGAGAAACACATCAATTGGTTGCCTCCTGCATGGGTCCCGACCAGGGCCTGAGCCAGGGAGGAGCCCACAACCAAAGTACTTGCCCTTGACAAGAATCAAACCCTGGACCCTTTGGTCTGCAGGCCAATGCTTTATCCACTGAGCCAAACCACCTAGGGCTACACTTTCTCCTTCCACGAAGACTGAAAACACCAAAGATGTCTTGGCAGAGTAGAGTGGAACCAACCAGAGTAATGACCACTGAGGAGCAGAGCTGTCTAACCACAGAAGGGCCAGGCCCCAGTGCTGTTCTATAGCTGTGTGGCTTTCACAGCTGTGCTGTATCACAAATGAGCTGATGGCACTGAATAGTTTCCTTCTTCACCACACCCCAAATTGGGGATTCTTGTTGGCACTGAATTGGTGCCAATGACCATCAGTTGACACACCAAAGGCCTGATACCCAATTTATATAATAGAGGCCAGAGGGTATTGACTATGTTATTTCAGAAAAGCATACTTCTACTTCCTTTGTAGAAGTCCCCACCTTTCCCCTCAACCAGAATCATTCTTTCAACTGGAAAATAGTCATCACTGAACCAGTCACACAATATATATTTTCAGAAAGGAAGGAAGAGGGAGAAATAAAAACATCAATGATGAGAATCATTGATTGGCTGCCTCCTGCATGCCCCCTACTGGGATCAAACCCACAACTTGAGCCTGTGTCCTGACCGGGAATCAAACCATGAACTCCTGGTTTATAGGTCCATGCTCAACCACTGAGCCACATCAGTCAGGCGATTTGGCAGTCTTTTTACTTACCATTGACAAGAATTACAGATTGTTAAAAATAAAGAGAACTTTAAAATATCTCTTTCAAAAAATTTGAGTGCCTACTACATACCAGGTATTTCCCATGAATTACCTTGTTTAATCTTCCCAACCCTATGAGATACTTACTATCTATTACCCCCATTTTATAGATAAGGAAACAGGGCCTTAGTTACTGAGCATTAGGTTACTGCTGAGCAGTCTATGGCCAGTGAATGATGGTGTGGGGCACAAAACCTTGACCTCTACATTGTATCGATTTTCAATTAATTCATAATAATGGATAATATTTATTAAGTACTTACTATGTGCTAAGCACCTTTTTTGGTTTAACTCTTATTTACAAATTTAAAAAATGAAGCTCAAAGATTTTAGTTGCTTGCCTCAACATGACTAAGTTAGTGAGAAGCAGAGTGTCAAAGGAATTTGAAATAATACTTCATGTTTTCACCTCAGGAATTGGAACTCTGGTCCAGCTCAAAATTTGATTCAGGTCTTCTAAAACTCAGGCAAAACGTATGTGCTCTTACACCAATCTGCCTAATTAATACTTGTGTATATTTTCCCCTTGTGTAAGGTGCAGTCCCCTGGCCTTCACCTGAGTAATTGCAGTGATGAGAAATTCATAACTTCTTATGACTTATTTCACATGAATTACCAGTGGATTCACTGAAAGCTTAACATAGCTCCCGCCCTCTGGAGGTGTACATTCCCTGAGAACAGCAACCTACCTGTTGCTGCACATGGCCTGTGTACTGTTCAATGAACTCGGTGAAGCGAATATAGTCTGTGCCCAGGCGGCAGAGTCGATTCAGGACACTTGTTTCACTGGGATGGAGAAACGGGAAGTCCTGTGACACCTGGGGGAGAGGAAGGAAGCACTGAAAACACTGATGCTTGTGATTCACTGCATGCCAGTCTTTGAGGTGCTTCAAATGTTCCGTATTATTTAGTGTTTCCTTTCTCAAGATGCCCATTTAAGATTAGTTAAGTTCTGGATAACAAAAGTATTTCCAAACCACTACAAAGGTGCTGTTTCCCACCCCAACCTAATAAATTCTTTACTTGAATAAGTGGTAACACATGGTAAAGAATTCAAACATGAATTCAAAAAAGAATACAAAATGGTGTACATTAAAAATAAGTCAACCTCCTCTCAGAGATAGTTACTATACCTTATGCAATATTTCAGGCATGGTCTTTAAAGATAGGAGTTTTTTACTTGGTTGCAACAAAGTTGTCTTTAGCAAAGTGTTTAGCAAACTCCAGGGGTTTCTCAAACACATTCTTAGGATTTAGAAATTCTCTATGCAATTTTAAATCATGTTTTCATTTCAATAAAAATGTAAATAAATGTAGCATACTGTAACCTGTAAAAGCAACTTTGTAACTGGGCATATACATTTAGTATACATATTTTTATTTTTAATTTAAATGATAGCCTAGTACGCTATATAAGGTTACACAGCAGTTCAAGTAGAAAAAAGTAGTGGGAGAATGTATTCATTCAACCAACATTTTCAAAATAAATTGAGGCAAAATATACATAAGAATGACAATTTTAGCCATTTTTAAGTGTGCAGTTCTTGGCATTAAGTGCATTCACATTGTTGTGCAACCATCACCACCATCCATCCATCTCCAGAACATTTTCATTTTCCTAAACTGATACTCTGTACCCATGTACAAAGACTCCCCATAGCCCCAGGCAACCACCCTTCTATTTCCTATCTCTATGAATTTGACTACTCTAAGTACCTCTAATAAGTGGAATCATATGATATTTGTGCTTTGTGACTGACTTATTTCATTTAGTAGTGTCTCCAAGTTTCATCTATACAGTAGCATGTGTCAGAATTTCTCTCTCTCTATATATATATATATACACACACACACACACACACACACACACACACAAACACACACTACATTTTGTTTATCTGTTCATGGACACCTGAGTTGCTTCTACCTTTAGGCTATTCTGAATAATACTGCTATGAACATGGGTGTACAAATATCTGTTCAAGTCCCTGCTTTCATTTCTTTTGGGTATTTACCCAGAAGTAAAATTATTACATGTGAATAACATGTACCAAGCACACAGCGAGTACTCAATACATATAAGCAATTTTTTTTATTATTATTAGGACAGTTCTACCTAGTTATCAAGTGATACTCCCATTAAAACTGGCATTTTGAGCAGTGATTTTTGGCACAGTTTTAGAAAAGTTGAAGGTCTAGTATTCTAAAATAGCAAACAATACCAAAACAGTTATTGATACCATTTGGTACAATCCAGTAATATGAACAGACATTCTCTACATTAGAATAGCCATATCTGTAGCAAAGTTATTCAAACTCAATGTTGGCAATTTGGTTTCAGCAAAACAACAGTATATGTCACATTACATCAGTGGTTCCCAATGAGGGGCACTTTTGCCTCCTAAGGGACATTTGGTAATGGCTGGAGCTATGTTTAGTTGTCATAACTCAGGGCGTATTACTGGCCTCTAGTGAGCAGAGACCATGTATGCTGCTAAATATGCCACAATGCAAAGGACAGCCCCCACAACAAAGAATTATACACTCCAAAATGTCAATAATACCAATGTTAATTTCAATGATCAATTTGTTAGTTCTGTTTACTTTGTAAAAAATATCTACACTAATAAAAGAGAAAGATGCAAATTGACCATACCTTCGCCATGCCCACCAGCCAATCAGGAGTGAGCATGCAAATTAACCTCATCGCCTGGGTGGAGACTGACAGCAGGGAGGAGGCAGCTCCCAGCACAGCTCGGCCTGCTTGGCCATCAATGGGGCGACCAGGGAGCAGGCAAGCGCTGCAGCGACCAGGGAGCAGGCAAGCCCGACCGGCAGGCAGCTCCCAGAACGGCCTGTTTGGCCGTCCCTGTGGCGACCCGGAAGCAGGCAAGCCCGGCCCACAGGCAGCTCCCGCAGAGAGCAGAGAACCACAGGGAGCGGGCCTAAGCCATCAGTAGGACATCCCCTGAGGGCTCCCGGATTGGAAAGGGTGCAGGTCAGGCTGAAGGACACACACACACACACACACACACACACACACGAATTTCGTGCACTGGGCCTCTAGTTTGGTTATAAGAACAATATGCTTGAGTTTGTATTTAGCTTAGCATGTATATATACTCAATATTACAATAAGATGATTTTCATCCATAGTGGGCATTTCCGAATATTTTTCCCTTTATTCAAATGTGAAAATCATTGTTCTGCAGAAAGTATGCAATTACTGGTTTTGGTGGCCTTTTCTTGCACAATATCTGAACACTTACTCTGAGGCAGAAACTGTGCTAGATACTCCTGGTACATCTCTGAAGATCACAGTGGTCTTTGCCCTCATGGGCAATCTATGAGAGAAAAAGACTGGAAAGTCCTATAAGGGAAATAAACAAATTGCTTGGATAGAGAAGAATGGCATAGGGAGGATAGTTAAAGAGATGGTCAGAAAAAGTTTTTCTGAGGAGGTGACTTTAAAGCTGAGGCCTTAAAGAGGAAAATATCTGATTGAGACTTTTTTTTATAAGAAAGGAAGGCAGCTATCTTTCCTATACTGCTTATCTTTTTACTTCAGGTCATAAAGCACCCACAAATACTCCAGTACATTTTCCTCCTATATGCCTGGCATTGTGCTAGTTTTACAAGGGAAAATAAATAGTAACAAGAGGAACTGCTTTGATTTATAGGTTTTATAGACTAAGAATGTTTATTTTTCTGCTCCTCCCCAGCTATACTGCCAGTTCTCACAGGAATAGGCATGACTGTCATCAAACAAAGCTATATACAAATCTCGCTAATACCAGGACTAGCCACCATGAAATTCTGAGTTTGCTCACTTGTCACCTGGAGCTAACAACACCTAGTTACTGACTTACTGAGAGGGTGAGATAACATTACTGGAAGCAGGAGCAGGAAGGAGTAGTTGAGACACTGGAGCCAGACAGACCTGGGTTCCAGACCACGCTTGCTAATTACTAGCTGCGTGACACAGGGAGTTAATCTGTGACATGAAGGTGGGTGGTTAAGATTGAATTAGATAATGCATATAGCACATAGCCTCTCCTCCTCATACATTCCTGGTTACACGAAGGCCTCCTTCCAAATTCTCCTAGTGCTGAATTTCCTGAGAAAGGAGTCTTGCCAGAAACACATTCATTTTTTCATTCAACAAACTGGATGAACTCTTGTTGTATGTTAAACGCTATGTAAAACAAAACAAAACACACACACACACACACACACACACACCAAAACAAAAACAAACCCAAAACGTTATGTAGTTGGTCTAGCTTTCAAAATTTAAAAGAGTGCAAGCGTGAAATGGGAGAAAATGCCTCCCTCGCTTTCACATCCAGCTCCCCAGAAACTCTCGCTCAAATCTCAACTTTAGGCCGATGGGGGTCTCTCTCTTCCTTCCCCAAGGCGGCGTCATCACCGGCCGGCCCTCGGTTCCCCAGCCCGGGCCCAGCTCTCTAACCCCGCGTCCGTCCCACGCCGCCCCGGG
>NW_005369870.1:4129847-4155130 GCF_000412655.1 Myotis brandtii
GCCGACCTCGGGCGGCTGGGGCTGGCCCGCGGGCAGAGAGGCGAGTGGACTGAGGGACAGCCCGGGAGAGAGACATTCCCAGGAGTGGGCTGGAGGGTGCTCTCGGGCACCTTCGCCCGGTAGAAGGTCTCGGAGGGGGGCGGGGGGTTGCTGCACCGCGGCTCCGATAGTGACCTGGCCGGAGGGAGCGAAGACAAAGAGGCCGGAACCCCGCACCCGCCGCTCCCGGAGCTGAGCTCAGCGCCCGCGAGCCCCGCAGCAGCACTCGGCTCTCCTGGCCAGCACCCGAGGTCGTCCCCAGGAGACCCGTGACTGCTGCCCCCTCGGACTCCCTTCTCCCCGCCAACTCAGTGCAGCTCTCCCCCAGCCCACCGGCCCTCGCTTCAGGAGCCAAAACCAACCTCTCCAGTCGGGAGGTTTCCCGTCAGTAGTTCCCGAATATTTACCGAGCGGTCACTTCTGCTGTGAGGACAAGCCAAGACCCAGTATTTGATTCAGTACTTGATTTTTGTCTGGGGGTGGGAATTGGTAGTTGTGGAGTCCAGGGGTTAGGGCGGCCGTAGAGAGCCCGGGGGCGATCAGCTGCGACCCGCTGGACAGAGGCTTTGTGTGGCCGTGAGCAGGATGGTGACTTGCCTTTAGCTGCTGAGCTCCAGATCTCCCATACGGTTCGAACTCACAATTCGACCTTGGCAGAGGAGCTAAATGGGATCAGAGTTGGGGGGTGGGGGAGAAGAGCAGACTATGTTCTCTTCTCTGCTGTTCTGCCAGGCGGCCCTGGGAAGTCGCCCGGAAATGCAGCTTTTGCAAGTCTTCTCTCCAGGCTCAGTTTGGGCTTGCTATCCTGAAGTCGGTGCTACCTCAGATGGCCACATGGAGCATATAGATGGGAAGTCAGGCCAGCTCTGGCAAGGCTTTAGACGTGTGAATATATTCCTTCTGATAGTGCCATCTCTCTCTACCCTAGGAAAAAACGCCTCTTGCAGAGAGCCTCATCTGCAGGTGATTCTCCAGGGACATGGGAAGATAGGTGTAAGCCCCGGAACCCACACCCTTAAGTGGAGGGAAGCCGCTTTCTGCTGCGAATAATGGCCAAACCCATTCAGAGAGGGAATGGCACTAGCTCGGAGACCTCACGACAGCGCTTCAGGAAATTTCAGTACCACGAGGTAGCTGGGCCCCGGGAGGCTTTCAGCCAACTCTGGGAACTTTGTTGTCGGTGGCTAAGGCCGGAGGTGCGCACCAAGGAGCAGATGGTGGAGTTGTTGGTGCTAGAGCAGTTCCTGACCATCTTACCCGGGGAGATCCAGAAGTGGGCACAGGAGCAATGTCCGGAAAGTGGAGAGGAGGCTGTGGCTCTGGTGGAAGATTTAGAAAGAGAGCCTGGAAGACCTGGACGCTCGGTGAGAAGGGAGGGGAACTCACAAGTGTGTGACTGGGCAGGGGCAAGGTTAAGGGGCCAAATTAAGGTGCAGACATTTAAAGAGGGGCACAATCTCCCTTGGTAATGCTTATACTTCTGGTCGCAGAACAGGTAACTTTTTCAAATACAGCTTATCTGGAGATGCTACCTGGGTGTATCTTTGCTACCCTGTCATCATGAGTTATTCATAGATTGTTTTATTTAATTGGGAAGAAAAGGGATTTATGTTTTAGCCTGTAGTGGGTTTACTATTTTGATCTTTGCCTTCTGGAGTCCCAGCTGCTCTAAGCTAACAGTAATGGAATCAGAATGACTCCTTTGGCTATTACCACCACCAACCACAACCCTAGCCATGTCCCCAAAGGATGGTGGTCTTTTTTTGCGGGGTATTAAATAATCTCTTCTGGGAAGGCCCCTCATAATAACCTTGCAGTGACCATTAATGGGGGTTGTTTCTAGGTCACAGTCTCTGTGAAGGGGCAGGAAGTACGCTTGGAGAAGATGACACCCCTGAAATCATCACGAGAGTTATTAAGTGTTCAGCAGGAGTCAGTGGAACCTCAGTCCAGGGGTGTACCCAAGAAAAAGAGGGCAAGAAGCCCAGTCCTGGGACCACAGGAGCAGATGAACCCAAAGGAGAAGCTCAGACCTTTTCAAAGGAGCGGTGAGGAGTAGATTCACATGGGAAGATAGGATGCCATTCTAAGTTGGGAAGTGGGGTTTGGGAATAGTGAGTGGGAAAGGGATTTAGGAATGAGCAGTAACAATAGAGTATGTGGTGTTGGTTACCTCCTGAAGGCAGATAGGTTAGCTCTCTGCTGCAGAAAGTATTCTTATATTTCCTCTTTTGATAAGTCTGCCAGAGAATGGTTCCCTAGTTTTTGTCAGAACTTTGAACGAATTTATTTCCTCTTGGTAATGATGGTACTAGGTCAGTATTTCCTAGATAAAATGTATTTTCTATACTTGAAGGTATATCTTCCTTTTAATCATTTTCCTTTTCCAAAATAAATTGTATTTGTTTCTTTAAGCTTTTCCTCAGAAACTCCATTATTCTGACATACTAAGTTTTTGTTACTTTCCCTTGGAAACTTTAAGTTCTACAAATATGTCAATTATGGAGAACTAAGTTATGTGTATTATTCTAATGAGGGTCTGATAGGTTAAGGCAGAGTAAGAATTTTACTTCAGAATTTCACTATTTTCTTTCAGTATAGCTCAACTAATTACTTAATGTTATTGTTCACTTGGTAATTCCTAGGACTCTCATAGCCTTCCCCATTGTCTTTGCGTCTAGTACTTATTCTTGTACATGATTTTGTAGAGCTTGTTTTTCTTCTTTGTACTCTGTAAAATCCATATTGTATGATTTTTTTTTCTTTTATCATTTCTTTAACTTGTTGAGATTGTTCTGAATTCTGACTTTATCATTCAAGATGCTAGCCTTCTCAGCGAGCCTTCTCTGGTCTCTAGTCATCCAGATGCAATCCCTCAACCCCCCACCTAGGCTTGTAGAATTAATCAGTTTGTGAACACCTGCCATGTGCTCAACACCTTGCAAGGCATTCTGCAATAAGGAAAGATGCCTATCCTTAAAGAGCTTATGATTGAGAACATAACAGCAAACATAAATATGTGCTGACTGAACTGTACTGAAACAATGCTAAATAATAACTTGTTACTCAATTGTGTGAGCATAATAGGAGTTTGACAGAGTGGAAGATGGAGGGCTGTAGGGAAGGCTTCATGGGGGCATTGGCAAATACAGCTTGAAGAATGGGTTAAATTTGGATAGGAGGGGAAGAGCCTGATATGGACAGTGCATAGTAGGCACTCAGGTTAAGATCCAGCAGTATATAGCATGTGAGCTGAGGAAGCAAGAGCCTGGAGCTAGGTAGGACAGTGACTGCTGCAGGTAGCTGGGAGTGAGAAGGTGAGGAGTCTAGACTTGGATGGTGGCAGTAGGAATAGAGGATATAGTAAGGGAAAAACCTTTAGAACTTGGTGACTGAGTGTGAAGGAAACAGATGAGTTGAGGACGATTTCCCCTCTGTTTCCCTCCCCCTTGAAATCTGAGTTTAATTTTCTAGCCCCGAGTGGAGAAATATAGGAGACGGGAGGTAACTTCCCAGCAGTGCCATGACCTGCCTACAAGTGGTCAGGAGGGCTTGGGAGCAATTTGGAACAGAATTATCTGCTCTGACATACAACAGAAGCTTTCCTCTCATCACCCTGTTCTGGAAAATAAATAGTTCTCATTTTTTGAGGTTTCATGTATTTCCCCCATTTTCTTCAACACATTGCACTTTCTGAAAATACTTCCTTAGACACTTTTAAAAACTATATTTTTATTGATTTTTTAGAGAGAGAGGAAGGGAGAGGGACAGAGAGATAGAAACATCGATGAGAGAGAAACATCAGTTGACTGCCTCCTGCATGCTCCCTTCTGGGGATTGAGCCAACAACCTGGCATGTGCCCTGACCAGGGAATTGAACCTTGATCTCTTGGTTCCTGGGTTGATGCTCAACCACAGAGCCATACATACTGGCTGGGCAGCCACTTTCTTTATAAGCCTCTTGGATAAAAAAGGCAGGTCTGAACTCAGGTATTTTTTTTCCTGATCAGTCCAAATTATGACATCCTTTGTTTGCTTTCCTGCAAGCAGGATTTCCATTTCCTAAATCTGGTGTGGTCTCCAGGTTGGAGCAAGGAGAGCCTTGGATCCCAGATCTGGGCTCCAAGGAAAAGGAACTCCCAAGAGGCAGTCTCACAGGAGACAGACAAATGCATGCTGACCTGTTACCATCCAGGAGAGAGAAAAGCAGCTGGGTGGATCAGGATCACTGGGGCTTTGAGGATGAGAAGGTGGCAGGTGTGCACTGGGGCTATGAAGAGACCAGAACTCTCCTCGCGATTCTCAGTCAGACTGAATTTTATGCGGCTCTCCGAAACTGTCATCGAAACAGCCAAGTATATGGGGCTGTGGCTGAACGGCTCCGGGAGTATGGCTTCCTCCGGACCCTGGAACAGTGTCGGACCAAGTTCAAAGGTCTCCAGAAGAGCTATAGGAAAGTCAAGAGTGGCCACCCACCTGAGACCTGCCCCTTTTTTGAAGAGATGGAAGCCCTGATGAGTGCTCAGGTCATTGCCCTGCCCAGTAATGGCCTGGAAGAGGCAGCCTCTCACTCTGGCCTGGCAAGCAGCGATGCTGAGACTGAGGAGCCAGGGCCAGGGAATTGGCAGCATGAGGAGGGAGAAGAAGAGGCCACAGCAGAAGAGTCTGACAGTGATGAAATGGGCGAGAAAGCCATCCCCCAGGACCCCAACAATTCGACTGCACCTGTCCTTTACCGAAGCCCAAGTGGTAAGAAGCTTTTCTTATTGGGCAGCGGTTCTCAACTTGTGGGTCACGACCCCTTTGGCGGTCAAACGACCCTTTCACAGGGGTCGCCTAAGACCATCCTGCATATCAGATATTTACATTACGATTCATAACAGTAGCAACATTACAGTTATGAAGTAGCAACGAAAATAATTTTATGGTTGGGTCACAACATGAGGAACTGTATTTAAAGGGCCAGAAGGTTGAGAACCACGGGGTTTTGGGATTAGACTTGAGGAGTTATGAGCCTGGATGTGGAGTCATGAAGCTTAAGGTCACCTGCCAACTTTGCCACTTACAGAGAACAGAGAGGCACTTCTCAATTCCATTATATTTCATTCTGTGGGAAAGTCATATAATAAAGAGTAGGGAATAATTTTAGGTATTTTAAAGAAATACACTCAGAAAATTCAAGAGAGTCCTGAAAAGGAATATCATTGCTTCCATTTTTAAAAATTAAAAATTTTTCCTGACTCTATATAATAAAAGGGTAATATGCTAAGTGTCCGGTCTTCCGTTCAACCAATCAAAGCATAATATGCTAATGATATGCTAAGGCCGCTCAACTGCTTGCTCTGACATGCACTGACCACCAGGGAGCAGTCAACCGGTTAACCAGTTGCTATGACGTGCACTGACCACCAGGGGGCAGACGCTCCGGCTGGGGTCTGGCCAATCAGGACTGAGTGAGACAGGCTGGACATGCCCTGGAGCTCTCCTGCAGTCGCTCCCCAGCTGGCCAACCTCCCGTGTCCCTCCCCAGCCCCAATCGTGCACTGGTGGGGTCCCTCAGCCTGGCCTGCACCCTCTTGCAATCTGGGACCCCTGGGGGGATGTTGGAGAGCCGGTTTCAGCCCGATCCCCCAGGCCAGGCTGAGGGACCCCGCTGGTGCATGAATTCGTGCACCAGGCCTCTAGTTATAAAATAATTGAAGTTTGAAAAAAAACTTGGCACTACTTTATTTTTAAGAACTTTATATGAACTGGTGCTTTATCTTTTACTCCCCCAAATCTCAAAGTTAGTTCCTTTTTACTTCAAATAGCATAGTGAAGGATTGCCCAAAGTTAGGGAAACATTTTCTGAGTCTCCTCTATGAGATTCACAACACACTGGCATTTTAAGAGGAATGAAAAGTCCTGCAGCAAGAAATCTTGTTTAACACTCTATGTTGAAATATCATTTGCCTGTGGAACAGTTTTGTAAGTATCCTTTATTACTGTTAATATAATTTTTACAATCATGTTGTTATGGAAAGGGCACCAAAGTACCAGTCAGGAGGTTTGTTTCTAACCCTGACCACTAATCAGCTGAATGCCCTTAGTCAGTTACCTGGCCATTTCAAAGTTTGTTTCCCAAACTGTAAAATGGGGAATGGCAACAGGACTACATCTCAAATTTAGTTGCACTGTGAACAGTGATCTTTTGCTTCCATTTCTTAAATTATATGTTTGATGTTACTTTAGTTCTGTTCTAATCAGCTTCCTATCTTCTACTTTTTCCTCCCCTCCCCCCCCATTCATTTTCCTTCTTTTGTCACTGGAATAAATGTAAGTAAACCACAAACGTGGCACATGTGTCAGCTGCTATAATTTTCATTATCTTTTCATCCTTTCCACTGCTTTTTCTGTCTTCTGATTCTCCCCCCACACAGTTTTAACATTTTTTATTGTTGAGGATATTACAGATGGTCCCCATGTCCCCCCTTCCCTTCTTTACTTTTCAGTGAGTGGATGGTAATAGAAGCAATGTAAACTCCAGCTGGCTCTCAAGTGGGAAGAAAACTCTTTGAATCTCCCTTCCCTCTACCTTGGTTACCTTCAGGGAGCAGGGTCTGTAATCACCCTGATGAAGCACTGCCCAGGTGGGGCCTGCAGCACTAGCATGTGTTCAGGCCAGGAGATGCTATCTGCTCCGCTCCCTTCCTCCTTCTGCCAGTCCTCTCCTAACGACAAGGTCCTTATCTTGTACCCTTTCAGGTCTTTGCTGGGCTTGTTTCTTTTTTTCTTTTGATACTGTGGCAAGTGAAGAAGGGTCATAATAAGAGTTTAGGCAGTAGTGTGATTTTAAAAGAGACTGTTTCTTGGGGTTTTGAGTCATTCTGTGGGAAACTTTCAAAGAATGTTTGAAAGATGCAGATGATATGATTAAGGGATTGAGGCTATAAAGCCCTGGTGCTGAAATTTCTCTTCTGGTGGCAGGTGTACACTGGGGCTATGAAGAGACGAAGACTTACCTTGCAATTCTTAGTGAGACTCAGTTTTATGAAGCCCTTCGGAACTGTCACCGCAACAGCCAGTTGTATGGAGCAGTGGCTGAGCGGTTATGGGAATATGGGTTCCTTAGGACACCAGAGCAATGTCGGACCAAGTTTAAAAGCCTACAAACCAGCTATCGGAAAGTCAAGAATGGCCAAGCAGCAGAGACCTGTCCCTTCTTTGAAGAGATGGATGCATTGGTGAGTGCTCGGGTTGCTGCCCCACCCAGTGATGGCCAGGAAGAAGACATAGCTTCTTGCACCATCCAGGAGACCAGTGAGGCTGAAACTGAGAAGCAAGCTGAGGAGGCAGAAGAGGCCTCAGAAGAAGATTCTGAGGATGATGAAGAGGATACTGAGCTACCCCCGGGGGCTGTCATGACACGTGCTCCAGTCTTATTCCAGAGCCCCAGTGGTAAGATCCTTTTACTTCTTAAGGTCTAAATAGCAAAGGGGAGGCAGTGGGATTTAGGAAAACACATCATGAGATTGAAGCCTCTTAACACCCAGCTCCCATGGATTCTTCTTGTGACCACCCATCTCTTCCCCATGTGCCCTGTCTGTTAAAGCAGTTTAGTGAGGGGAAATAAATTACTCACTTGACTTGCCTCAATCCAAGATGATTGCAAACTTTGTAAATTTGCTATCATCTATATGTGAGCTGCTAGGTTTCTAGGCAGTTTACCTAGCAGGTAATTGGAAAATTAACATTTCCCAGTAGCATTCATGTACCCATAATAGGATGAAGTTGATTTTAAAAGTTCATTCTCATTTGTTTGTTTGTTCTTGTTTCAGCTTACATACCAGCTGTATGTCTGTTTTATATACATATTTGAAAATCTGGTAACCTCTTTCTTTAGACACACTTATGCAAAAGTTTGAGATTTCTGAAAGAATTGACCTTTGAATCTTAGCTGAAGTATTATGAAGAGAATACTTCACTATGGCTTCCCTCATGGGAAGAATAATTCTGATTTTGGAGTCATACATGTATAGGGGTAGGCAAAAATAGGTTAAGTAACCAACCATCATACCTAAAAGATAAATTATAAATAAGGATATGAAATAATATGACTAATACAAATAAATAATATAATAATTAATAAATAATACAAGAATAAATTGTTTTGCATACTCACAACTATTAACCTACATTTGCTCATCCCTGTATATGTATGTGAATCTGGACTCTGTTGGTTATAAGTTGAGTAACTTAGAACCTAATCCTGTAAGTTTACTTATCTATGAAGACCTACCTCAAAAAGTTGCTATAAATGAGGTACCATGGTGAAGCACCTAGTCCTAGCCAATGCTTGGGCACATGGTAAGTATTCAATAAAGAGCAGTTTTCTTTTCCAAAAGTTCTTTATATCAACATTCTTTAAGGTTGTTCCATGGAGCATGGGTTCCGTGGGGGTGTTACTATATTCCACTAAAAAATGGCTTCTAGGTTTAGGAAATGCTAAAAATCCCTCATGGAGGATCACAAAAAATTTACATATTTAAGGTTCTGCGATTTCATTTAATCTGATGAACCTCTATTTCACGGGGCATGTCTTAAGACCTGGCTTCTAGATAGAAATACTGCTGACAGGTAGAACACAAGCTGACACTCAGCATTCTTTTGCTCTCAGATTTAGTCCAGGAAATTTGGGATCCAGAGTTTATCTGAAATATCTGAAAATTCTGTAAATTCAAACTAAAAATTTGCAAGTATCTGCAAGTTCACAAAGCCTAGGCCTGGGGAGCCTGGCATTTGGTTCTTAACTTTGGCATTAGGGTAAGTGCTTTAGGAGCATTTAGTGATTAGCTTTCCATAGGCAAAGAGAATGTTTTTAGTGAGACACTTCCTAGCACAGTTCTTCTCTTAGAAGGCTTACTGTTCTTTGGAAGACACCAAGTAGTCTTCTACCCTGTTTTTATTTTCAACATATATTGGAATTTGAGCAGAAGGGGACACATATAACTCTTTTTGGATATACAAGTTTTCCAGAGTTTTCCTGGACATTCCCTTCTAATCCCTTTAGTTACTGGCAAAGAACATAAACTAGAGTACCATAATAGCCTGAGAAGAGGCAAAAATACAGCATTAGAATGTGTCTTTCCTGTATAAACATGGTGATAATTTTTAAAATCTGGCAGATTCTTCTTGTTATACTGAGATGATTTTCTGAAGATCCTGGGTATCCAGGAAGAATTAAAAGAATATACTAAAGAGCCCTATGTAGATGAGAAATGTGTGATAGGTTACCAAGGAGAAAAGTAAAACACTGAAATTTTAATAGATGTTTATTGTTTAGGATCTAGAACCCCCTAATTTTAATCTTTAATTATCTAGTGTGACACTTATTTTACCTTGGCAAAGAATCATTAAGGAAATGGATAACTTTAAAAATTATATTCTCATGGCAGGTTTTGAGGCTGGATTTGAGAATGAAGAGAATCTAAAACGGGATATTTCTGAGGAAGTACAACTACATAGGACATTACTTGCAAGGTCTGAAAGGAAAATTTGCCGGCACCTTAATCACAGTAAAGGCAGTGAGAGTGAATGTAGATCAGGAAGACACTGGGAAAGGACCCCAGGAGAAAGAAGAGGAAAACCCACACTCCCAGAGAGAAGTTTGGATAAAGTTTTAAGTCATCAGAGACCTTACTTGGGAGAGAGACCCAATAAATATCTTAGATATGGCAAAAGCTTTGGTCCAAACTCCCACCTCATGCATCAGATAACCCAACAAGTGGAAAATCCATATAAATGTGCTGACTGTGGGAAAAGCTTCAGTCGGAGTGCACGCCTCATTAGACACCGGAGAATCCACACTGGAGAGAAACCTTATAAGTGTCTTGACTGTGGGAAAAGTTTCCGTGACAGTTCAAATTTCATCACCCATAGGAGAATCCACACAGGAGAGAAACCATATCAATGCAGTGAGTGTGGAAAACGTTTCAATCAGAGCTCAAGCCTTATAATTCACCAGAGAACCCACACAGGAGAAAAGCCCTATCAATGTGAAGAGTGTGGAAAAAGCTTCAATAACAGTTCTCATTTTAGTGCACATCGGAGGATACACACAGGAGAGAGACCCCATGTGTGTCCTGACTGTGGAAAGAGTTTCAGTAAGAGCTCTGATTTGCGTGCACATCATAGAACCCACACAGGAGAGAAACCCTATGGGTGTCATGATTGTGGCAAGTGCTTCAGTAAAAGCTCTGCTCTGAATAAGCACAGAGAAATTCATACACGAGAAAAACTTCTGAAACAATCAATGCCTAAGTAAGCCACTGAGAATCTATTTTTTTAAAAAAAGAACCTCAATAAATGTATTGAAACTGTTTGAAAAATCTTTCAATGGTGGTGAGATCCATCTCCTATCTGTGCTCAACTAGCCTAGGAAATACTCTAGGATTTACCCCAGAGTTTGTTCCAGTTTCTCCTGGATCAAATTCCCAAGGCAGTCGTCTTAAGGATGCAAGAAAGATTTCAATCCCTCTCCTGTTTCCTTAACAGAGAGGCACAGTAGTAGATCCTCTAACATGTACCCTTTTTTACTCATCCTGTTACTCAGCAGCATTTCAGAGAGAAGTTGTGAAACTTTTCTCATTAAGTAGGTCTAGCTCTTTATACAGTAATGGGAATACAAAAAGGAATGACTCTTCCTGCTCACTTAAGCCTGTGCCCAGAATGAAATACAGGTCGTCCCAAATTTACAATAGTTCAACTTTGTGATGGTGTGAATATGATACACATTCAATAGAAACTGTCATCTAGGCTAAGCTTTGATGTTTGGTATGTTAAGGACATTTTTACTTACAAATAATCCACTCATGATGGGCTTATCTGGACATAGCCCCATCGTAAGTAGAGGAGCCTTTATATTTGTCGTACAAACTCTTTATTTACCTTACAGGAGAGTCTAATGTCCATCTTGGTTCTCACCTAGGTGTTTTATATGGGGAAACAATGTAAACCTTGCATAAATATTGCAGTATAAACCCTGGATGTCTTAGTTTCTTTCAGGTCCTATAAGATCTGGAATAGAAAAACACTCCATTTACATCATCTAGTTTAATTTTTTTCTGTCCATTTCATCTGAATCTCATCTGTCCCTTGATCCTGAAGCCCAAAGAGCAAGGCAACTGGATGAGATGATTGGGAAAGCAGTTAAAGCTGCCAACAGGGAATTCTCTATATTCTACACACTCCAAACACATAGTCTACTGTTAGGTTCCCCGTGGGTGCTCAATACTAACCTACAAGGAGCAGTGGCCACTGCCACATTGCCATGGATTGGGAAGACGGACCAAACCAGCAACTGTTTACCTTAATGGCAAGGAGGACAGATGATCTTTGATCAGTTGAGTCCAATACACACACACACACACACACACACACACACACACACACATGCATATATTCAACTGTATAAATCTGTTTTGAAAAGCAGCTCTTTAAACACAGTGTACTTCTGATCTTTATAATCAAATAGTATTCCATCAGTTGCCCATATTTTCATAGGAGTGTGATGAGCCCTGTTCAGCACAAATTAAACAGTCCCTGTCCTTACAATCTAAAATGACACTGACATGGACAAAAAAATAAGTACACATGTATAGTTGCAAAGTTTTAAAGCTAGGTAGTAACACTGCATAAATGTTAAGATCTAATGTATTCGAATTTGCTGTCAAAAATATGAGAGGTATTTGCCTTTTGTTCAGGAAGGCTTCATAAAACAGGTGTTCAAAGGAGGGGAGATTATTGGGTAAATTAGGATGGGATGAACTTTTCTAAACTGAGTGTTAAGTGAATGAGAAATGGGAACATAAAGTGTTTTGTGCAGATGGAGCAGAGGGCAAATGAAAGACTGTAAGGAAGTTTGGACAAAGGTTGGAGCAGCACAAAATTTCAGGAATAGGGCTGTGCAGGAGACAGGGAAAGAATCGCCTCAGCTGAAGCATGGAGTGCCAGAGGCAGATCAGGAGGTGATGCTCCCATCATCTGTATTAAGTCAGGTGCTGTGCTGCAGTTATTGGTAAGGAAACAGCTGGTACTGGAGAAGAATGAGCAATTGCAGTAGACTAGCTCCTTTGGGAGACAAAGGTCAGAAAAGGTAGTATCTTGAGAAGATACTTTGATGGTTAAGTCAGGAAAGAGGAATGTGAACAGATGGCCAAGGCCTAGGATATGTAGCTGTATCACATTCACATTTAATTCGAGTTCTGTGGCTGGAATGAGATTGGGGAGAGGAGTGGGGAGATAGAATATTCTGTAATTCATAGCTTCCTGTGTTAGATGAGAGATGAATTAGGGTTCTGATGTTGAGGGTTCCTAGTACAAGGACTCTAACATTTATTAGTAATTAAAGGGAGATGGTATCTCAATTATATTACCTAAGCAGACAGGAAGATATAAGAAACACCAGTCTAAAGCAATGCTTCAGATCTGATTTGGTTAGAGAAGTATGTTTTTTAAAATGAGAGGTTACTATATTTAGTATATGTATAGTCTTGTGGGAAAGCACTGGTTGGGGTATCAACAGATATGAATTCTGGGTCCAAATGTCTTATGTGTAAGCCAACCTGCTTCCAATTCCTTTTCTGTAAAGTGGGATAATGTTTATACCTTAATTTGCCTCTCAGGGATACCATGTTAATAAAGATTATATCTATAAAGTACCCAGTGTTTCTTCAGGTATGTTTAAAAATATATATGTGCAAAAAAACCCCCACACCATATATATACACACACATATATATATACACACACACGCACACATATATGTATGTGTGTATATATATACACAGATACACACATCCTATATAATAAAAGGGTAATATGCTATTGACCAAACGGCAGAATGACCCCCCCACCAGCCCCGCCCCTAAGTGGGCCCACACACCCTGATTGGAGGCAGGGCCAGCCAGCAAACTGCCCACGGACCCTCGCCCCGGCTGGCCCACCCCCAATGGCTCCCATCAGGTGGGCCGGCTGGACCCCACTACTGCATGAATTCGTGCACTGGGCCTCTAGTGTATGTGTATGTGTGTGTTATATATATATATATACACACAAACACACACATATCATATATGTACGCAAATTATGAGTAAGTTGTTGGTAGGAAGAGATAAATCTTTGCCTGCCTTTTAAAAAATATATAGATTTTTATTGATTTCAGAAAGGAAGGGAGAAGGAGAGATAGAAACATCATGGTGCTTAAAATAACAGATATTATATGGAGATATTTTAGTTAGTTTAAATCCTCCAACACCCATCATGGGCTATTTCAGAAACAAAACTTTGGAACAACTGGAAATCAGATTAAAGGCTGAAAATAGGGAGTGAGGGTGGAGTGAGGAGGGGGTGTGTGTGACAAAAAATAATAAAGGTTGGAAATAGAAGCTTAAAGTACCCTACAGCTCAAGAAGTATCTGGCTGGCACAGCTCCATTATGGTCAAAATAAGAGAAGAGAAAGGCAGAAATATTTTTAAAAAACCAATAACTTGATTCCAGAGGAATTAATCATGAGAGGTGGATGGTTTACTAAAAGGAATATGGCAGGAAGATCTTGGTTGCAACACATACTCAAAAGTAATTCACTTCATTATAGCTTAAAAATTTAACACTTTGGGTTTCAGATGATTCCACTTCCTTTTCAGTTCAGACCTGGTGCTGTCAGAAGCAAAGATGTAGTCGATGGATTCATAAGACAAATCCCATACCTGAGACGGGGTCAAATTAAAATTTTCAGCTGCCAGCTGGTACTCTTGGGAAAGGTGTGTTGCAAAAACACCCTTATCGTCAGTCTGCCAAGATAAGCAAGAAAGTTTCAAAATGAACAAGGAAATGATTTTTAAAAACAACTCTTCTTTAGTCTATTTTCCTATTCACCATGCTTCTTTTAAGAGTCTAAACAGGGACCTATAAATACATCTATGCCTAGCTATAACTAAAGGGGCTTGTTTACCATTAAAAAACACACAAAGATAAAAGCCCCAGCCCTGGCCAAATGGCTCAGTTGGTTGGAGCATCATTCCATACACCAAAAGATTGTGGGTTTGATTCCTGGTCAAGGCACACACCTAGGTTGCAGGTTTGATCCCGTCGGGGTGTGTGCGGGGAGGCAATGGATTGATGTTTCTCACATCCATGTTTCCCTGTCTCTCTCCCTTCCTCTCTCTCTCAAATCAATAAAAACAGCCTGGCCAGCATGGCTCAGTAGTTGAGCATCAACCTATGAACCAGGAGATCACGGGTTTGATTCCTGGCACATACCCAGGTTGCAGGCTGGATCCCCAGTGTGGAGTATGCAGGAGGCAGCCAATCAATGATTCTCTCATCATTGATGTTTTTCTCTCTTTCTCCCTCTCCCTTCCTCGCTGAAATCAATAAAAAAATAAAATCAATAAAAATATATCCTTGGGTGAGGATTAAACAAGCAACAAACACCAGAGTAGTGTTCTAACCATTGGTGCGTATTAAAATCTCCTAAGGAACTTTAAAAACATATCTGTTCTCAGGGCACTTCCCTGATTATATAAAGCAGAATCTCAAGGGATCGGTGCCAGGCATCACTATTTTTGTTGTTGTTAATCCTCATCGGAGGGTATTTTTCCATTGATTTTTAGAGAGAGTGGGAGGGGGAGAGACACACAGAGAGAAACATCAATGTGAGAGAGACACATTGATTGGTTGCCTTCTGACCAGGGCCAGGGATTGAACCCACAACAGAGGTACATGCCCTTGACTGGAATCAACCCCGGACCCTTCAGTTCACAGGCCGACACGCTATCCAATGAGCCAAACCAGCTAAGGCACTATTTTTTTTTTTTTAATGTTCCCCTAGTTACTGTCCAGGATCTTTTCCCTTAGAGCCAAACCAGTCACCCTGGCCCTTTGTAGCTTCTCATGCCCCAGTCCTCTCTCACTCCTCTATGTGGGCTCTATTACCCTCAGGCATGCAAGGCACTCAACTAGGTAATGAATGTCTGACCTAAAGCAACTCAGGACCTAAAAAGGAGCAAAATACTTCACAGAAAACACCTTACACAGATCACAGAAGGATGGGCAATGCTGTACCAGAATCCGAAATGATGCTGGTCATAAGATGGAACTGTCCGACTTTTGATGTTTGAGGTCAAACAGAGTTCTACAGGAAAGGGGGAAAAAACCTTTTATTAAAAGCAGATTAGTAGACTCAATCATCAAGTAGATACATGAGAAATCTTTCTAAACTATGCTAATTTTCAGTAGTTCATTCTTTTACAAAATCGACCTTTTCTTGCCCTCGCTGGTGTGGTGTTGGTTGGGCATCATCCCGGGCACTGGAAGGTTGCTGGTTTGATCCCCAGTCAGGGTACATGACCAGGTTGCGGACTTGACACTGGTATGGGCATGCAAGAGGCAGCCGATCCAAGTTTTGCTCTAAATTGACGATTCTCTCTCTCCCTCTCTCTTTAAAAAAATCAATAAAAAATATATTTTTAAAAGTTGACCTTTTCTTGTGTAAAAATTTGTAGTTCAATTAGTGTGGTTGTGTGGGAAATATGTGCAACTTACGGCAGCAACTGTGGCAGGTAGGGAATTAATATTCCCTTTACGGCCATGCGCTTCCCCTTTCTTTTAACAAGAGAGAAGAGAGGAATGTGTAAGCCAGTCACGATAAAGAAGCCAGGGAATTATCTGAAGGGTTGCTACACTCTCCCTGGTCTATATGTGGAGGCTAAAATAACGGTCAGATAATGGCAGAACTGCTTGAGTTACAGCATTATAAAAAGCCAAAAGCAGAAATGGAACTTTTCCAAGGTTTCAAAGAAAACCCCTTACTTCTTTTAGTCAGACAACCATCCAATCATTGCCTGCTGCAAGTCAATCCATCTTAAGAGTGACTTCTATTAACAAATTCCTGCCTTGAAACTGTACCAGGCTCCCTAGGCAGAGTAAAATACTTCACTGACTTGATGGATGGTGTCTGCTCCCTTGGGTAAGGCAGCCTCAACACAGCGACACTCAGTCCAAGAAATGGCGAAGCCAACCTGCCCCCTCACTGCACTGAGAGCCACCACAACAAGTACGATCACTATCACTATAGTTTCCATTTTCTCTACTTTTGTTGATGTTTAAAATTTTCCTCAGTAAAAATAAAAAAGCTTCACCCATTATGAATTGCTGAAAAGTCTAACTAGTTTTAAGAAAAGCATACCCAAACAAGTGTTTTTACAAATTGGTAAATTTGTAAATTCAGCAAATTTATCATACGGTAAAACTGGATTTCAGTCCATTGCTTCTTTGCCTCTTCAGAAAGGCCTTCCTTGATCATCCAATCGAAAGTGGTTATCTCATCATAATATATCAGCCTGTTTAATTTTCTTCAAAGAACTTAACACTAATATTTTCTTGTGCATTTGTTTACTGTCTTACACTTGCTAGACTATAAATTCCTTGAGAAAGCAAGCCTGTTTGTCTGTTTTATTTACTGCTCTATTCCAAGCAATTGAAAAGTGACCGGAACAGAGTAGGCATTTCATAAATATATGCTGTTAAACAAAAACAGCTCCAGGTATACACATGTAGACTAACAAGTGTGTAACAGTCAACATACATATAATAATATACTTCGAATTTTCCATAATTCTTAATTTTAAAAAAGTGACACATTTTCATAACACATCTTAATTTGGTTAAAGTCATTTCAAAATACTAGATGCCCCTTATTCCTTCAGTATAATATTGAGTTCTAGGAACTAGGGAATGTAAAGTGAACAAGACAGAGAAGGGCTCTGCTCTCATGGAGCTTAAATTCTAATGCAGCGGTTCTCAACCTGTGGGTCGCGACCCCTTTGGGGGTCGAACGACCCTTTCACAGGGGTCGCCTAAGACCATCGGAAAACACACATATAATTACATATTGTTTTTGTGATTAATCACTATGCTTTAATTATGTTCCATTTGTAACAATGAAAATACATCCTGCATATCAGATATTTACATTACGATTCGTAACAGTAGCAAAATTACAGTTATGAAATAGCAACGAAAATAATTTTATGGTTGGGGGTCACCACAACATGAGGAACTGTATTAAAGAGTCACGGCATTAGGAAGGTTGAGAACCACTTTTAATGGGAGCTAAAACTTTGTGTTACTTAAATGAGGTTCAGAAAGCACTTATCCGTATCTTTTACTTCCTAAATAATATTTATATATTTAGGACAAAACTTCTCTACATCTGGGTTGCAATATGGGGGTTGGGGGTGGAAGGGGCACAGGGTTGTCTGAAGGACCTGAAGCCCTAAGCCTTACCCAGCGGTATCTGGTGTTTCCTCACAAAGTCCACCAGATCCAAGGATCCCCCCTCAGAGGAGTTGAGAAATGTCCCATGCCCAATTCTGTCGGGAAGCAGATCCAGGAGTACTTGTGTTTCTTTCTTGAGGTTTGGAATCTCAAAAAGAGAGGAGAGAGGGCATCAATAACCTCTTTCAGTTGTTTTAAAAGTGCTTTTTTCTAAAGCCAGGTACTCTGTCCCTGAGAAGGTAGTACAGACATTCTGGAAAGCTGAATTACTTCTACCTTCCTAGCTCTCTTCTTTGCCTTTTATCTTCCCATTCATTTCCCAATATTCTAGATTCATTCCAATGATAATAATTATAGCCAATGATAACACATATTAAGGACCTACTTTGTGCCTTTTTACATAAAATTTCCTTTAAACCTCACAAGAATCTTGCAAAGTATTAAGATGAAGAAATTAAAGCTCATCAAATTAAAGTAATTTTCAAAAACAAAATACACAACTCCATACATATATGTGTCCTGTGGTGTATATGTGTGTTCATATATATTAGAAAAAGGTCTGGAAAAATATAAATACAAAACTGTTAAGATTGCCGTAACCGGTTTGGCTCAGTGGATAGAGCGTCGGCCTGTGGACTGAAAGGTCCCGGGTTCGATTCCGATCAAGGGCATATACCTTGGTTGCGGGCACATCTCCAGTAGGGAGTGTGCAGGAGGCAGCTGATCGATGTTTCTCTCTCATCGATGTTTCTGGCTCTCTATCTCTCTCCCTTCCTCTCTGTAAAAAATCAATAAAATATATTTTAAAAATAAAACAAAAAAAAATGTTAAGATGATCAACTTGGGAGCGTAACTGAAATGGGAAGGGGACCTTTCATTTTTTATTTTTTCCTTCTATATAATAGTTCTCTACACTTGGATTTTCTGCAGATACATATAACTTTTGTCGTTAAAAACATAATGCATTTTAAGCAAAAGTTGTCCAAGGTTCAAGGAGCTAGTGAATGACAGAGAGAAGGGTGAAATCTGGCTCCATCTGACTCCAGGGCCCAGATTCTCCACACAGTGTGCTCACGTTTTATTTTGACAAGGCTAGCTACATACATACCACAACCACCATGAAAATGTCTAGCTGTGCTCTTTATCCCTTAATAGTCTAAAATTCAAATCACAATAACATTTGGAAATGAAATATCTTATATCCAATGGATCAAATAAGAAATGCAACAAAAATTAAGCTAGCCCCGGCCGGTTTGGCTCAGTGGCTGGAGCGTCGGCCTGCGGACTGAAAGGTCCCAAGTTCAATTCCGGCCAAGGGCATGTGCCTGGGATGTGGGAACATCCCCAGTGGGAGGTGTGCAGAAGGCAGCTGATCAATGTTTCTCTCTCATCAATGTTTCTGGCTCTCTATCCCTCTCCCTTCCTCTCTGTGAAAAATCAATAAAATATATTTAAAAAAAAATAAGCTAAAGCGCTTTGATGCTGTGCACCAAGAACAGAGATAACTAGTTACAGTGACACATGCTGGCTGTTTCATTATATTGACCAATTGCTTCAGTCAGGTATCAGGTCAGCTAGATGGTTTCCTAAAAGTGAAAGGTCTTTATGATCAGAGTGTGGACACATGGAACCTATATTTTCTTAAGTTCTGCCACTAGATAACTGACCCCTTGCTTATAGACATGAAAACCACCAATAATGACAAGAAGCTCCAATTTTTTCCTTAAATCTTTACATCCTGATGCTATTCAACCTTTATATATCACTCCATCTAATACACAAGATAACCCCATGAAATAAGTATTTTTTCCTGCATTTAACCCATTGAACGCTATAGCGTCTGTAGACACAAGCGGCGGACCTTCCCCACATGCCATGTGCGTCTATAAAAAAAAAAAGTTTTCCCTAAGTGACAGCCCTGACCAACTTTAAAATCATTTTTTGTGAGAATTTTCAGCTGAAAATATTCAAGAACACCCGAGTTGTGAGTGATATATTTATTTTTCTAATATTCATTGCAAATTTATTTTATTAAATTAAATGAAATTCAAAATATCGTGGCGTGTGGGGATCCATGGCAGTTAACTGGTTAAGAAACAAATCCAAACTCACGTAGTTGTATATATTATGTATAGCTTTTTCTATGTAAAGAAAAAAAAAAGAATAGGAAGAAATAAACCATTTATAAAATGGGGAAAAGTGCAGTAGAGTCCCTTGTTTGCCTCACAAAGATGTGCTTAAGAAAGTGACTGTTCTCCAGCCATTACCTGTCACTTGTTCATGTTGCCAAGGAGCTGGGGATCGAGGGGCACCTGATCTCCCTGCTGAGCCTTATAAAATGATGATGAGCTACTTCCTTTCTTGCCAGTACATGTGATACACTCAGGTCCCTTTCCCTCTGAGGACAAAGTGAGATGAACTGGTGCTTCTCTCAATGCCAGCTTACCAATGATAAGGTCAATGATGGAAATTCATGAATTTTCTTTAGCAAGATGTCAGTAAGCTATTTTTAAAGACACAGCTGTACTGGAAGTCAACAGCCACCCTCCCCGGAACCACAAAAACAAAACCAGTAACATGAGGGACCAAAGCAAGTCATGCCTTTATCATTATAATTTATGTTAAAACATATTTCTACTTTTCCCCTTCTAAAAATGTTTTTCCAAGCCAGGTATCTTTTTAGCCATTTAAAGATGATTACTATTTTCCACTGTAATCTACCCTCTCCAGCCTAATTTTAAAATATTATTTACCTCTGAAAGATGCAATGCCAACTTCAGACCTGCTTTTTTTGCTTCCAAAAGTGGTTCCAAGAAATCTTCTGCTTGTCCTGCCTTGAAGATAAAAGTTAAAATGAGGATGCATGAGAACCCTGGACAAACTGAGGAACTGGGTACTCTGTCCCAATAAACAAATAAATAAAATAATAGCCGGAAAAAACCTCAGCAGATTGATTCACTTGTACATTTTGTTTATAAGGCAACTACAATGTGCTAAACACTTTGGGGAATGCAAAGCTAACAAAGATAGTCCTGCCCTCAAGAATCTTAAGTATCAGTGAACCTGAGGTCAATTACTAGTAGCTAAGCTAGATTTAGTAGTCACCAAATTTTATTTCTGGAAGGGTATCTAGTGCTAACAAGAAGAACTTATCTGATTCAGGAAGCCACATGATTACTAAAAAAAGCTTCTAGCAAATGGATGGATGAAACAACAGTAGAACAGACCAAGTTTAGACAAAGCCAAAAGAACCAGTTTCATGAGATTAATTCAGTGGCTTTTCAACTAAGGGCAATCTCCAACCCCTCCCCTCTCCCAAACCCCGGGGACATTTGGCAATGTAACATTTTTGCGTGTCACAACTGGGAGGGCGCTATTGGCATCTAGTAGATAGAGCCAGGAATGCTGCTAAACACCCTACAATGCTCAGTATAGTCCCCACAAGAAAGAATTATTTGGCTCAAAATACCAGTAGTGCCACAGATGAGACACCCTGCTTGAATCTGACATTCAAGAAGCTCTAGGCCAGCCTTTCTCAACTGGGGGTTCGATGAGATAATTAAGCTCTAGACAATTAAGCATTAGACATCCACTGTATAAAATGAACTGACTTCTCTCCTATGTATGTAGAATGGAACTAGCTGTGTACTATCTTTAGAAGAATGGAGAAAATAATCATATTGTCATGCAAATCTTTTTTTGCTTTTTTATGGGGCTTAATTCTTTCAGAATCCTGGTTGAGAATAGTTGGTGTATGCATTCTGGTTATCCTTATCCCACAAACTAATTTGACTTTTTTAGAAATAAAATGTATTTAGGAAAAATAACTTACTGTAGGGTCTCCACTGAGGTCAAGGCCAATAACTGTATCTTTAGTAGAAAGGAAGAACTCTTCAGCAAGTTTAACAGTCTCCTTGGCCACTGAAGGGCCACCTCTTCTGTCTATTGATATCAAATATCTTTAATATAAAAAAAGGCAGTTTAATACAAATATGATAAAAAATACAACTCTTGAATATGGCCAGAGAGCTATGGCAGGTAAATCTTATAACAGGAAATGTATCGCCTAATTGACATGACGTCTTACTTTGCTAGAGGGAATGAGACATAAATTCCCAAATAGCACCAAATATTTAATTAGTGTTCAAATTTCTAATTGTCTCATGTTTTATTGTTGAGCTACTTCTTACTTACAGTTTGTTCGATCGATAATCCAACGAAAGGTTCACACATTGTGTTGGTCAGTGCATTTCAAGTATTTTTTAATCTACAGCCACTCCCTTCACCCCCTACTGCACGCCTCCCAACCTCTTTTCTTAAATTTATTTGTTGAAGAAACTAGGACATTTGCCGTATAAAGTTTCCCACAGTCTGGGTTTGTTGATTGAATCCCTATGTTACTAACATGTTCTCCTGTCTCATATTTCCTATAAATTGAACATTGGATCTAATCTAGAGGCTTAATCAGATCAAATTCAGTTTTTTAGCAAGAGTTATTTCACAGATAGTGGTGTGTTCTTTCATCAGGAGGCTTAGATCCATTATTTTATAAGGATTACAAAATTGGTAATAATTTAATTCTAATATGTATCCAATAGCTGATACATATATTAACTGAAATTCTACAAGAAATCTAATATTCTGAGAATCCTTGTTAATATTGTGTAACTTTCTTCCTGCACTTATTAGTTTACCTATTTATTTAAAAAAATAAAGCCCGGCATGGCTCAGTGGTTGAGCATCAACCTATGAACCAGGAAGTCACAGTTCAATTCCCGGTCAGGGCACATGTCTGGGTTGTGGGCTCGGGTTGTGGGCTCAATCCCTAGTGTGGGGTGTGCAGGGTGCAGCCGATAAATGATTTTCTCTCATCATTGATGTTTCTATCTCTCTCTCCCTTCCTCTCTGAAATAAATAAAAATATATTTTAAAAAATAATAAAGAAATTCCTCTAGCATTTATTTATTTACAGAATTTGGATCAACTATATATAAAATGCAGTATCGTTTTTTTCCACTTAACAATTTCCCCTGCCATTAAATGTTAGAAAATAATATAAATCATATGAACCTAACAATGTAATTGTCCTCTGATTGCTGGACATTTTAGGATGTTTTCTACTTTTTGTTATAAATAGCACTACAATGAAGAATCTTAACATAAATCAATCAATTTTCTTAGGCTACATTTCTAGAAGAGAAATACTGGGTCAGAGGGGAAAATTATTTTTATAGATCTTAATACATATTGCTCTTTAGAGAAGTTTTATTAATTACACTAGAGGCCCAGTGCACAAATTCATGCACCAGTGGGGTCCCTCGGCCTGGCCTGCGAGATCGGGTCGAAACCAGCTCTCTGACATCCCCTGAGGGGTCCTGGATTGGGCAAGAGCGCAGGCCAAGCCAAGGGGCCCCACTGGTGCATGATCGGGGCCGGGAAGGGATATGGGAGGTTGGCCAACAGGGGAGGTGGGGGGAACTGCAAGAGGGCTCCAGGGCATGTCCACCCGGGACCCCAGCAGCAAGCTAACCTACTGGTCGGAGCATTTGCCCCCAGGTGGTCAGTGCACATCATAGCGAGCAGTTGAGCATCCTTAGCATATCATTAGCATATTACACTTTGACTCGTTGAATGGACTACCGGGCACTTAGCATATTAGGCTTTTATTATATAGGATATGCTCACCAACAGTGTAAGTTCACAAACACTGGTTATTACCCTCTTTGGTGGTGGTGGTGGTAGGGGGGGATTGAAATGGTACTGTAATATTTCTTTTAAAAATTATCTGATTAGTGAGGTTTTCTATACATTTAATGGCCATTTGTATGTCTTCTTTTCTAAATTATCTTCATGTCTTTTGTGTGGTTTTGAAATTGGGGTATTTGTCTAGTTAAGCTTAATTTTGAGAGACTTTATAGTCAGAAACACTACAGCTAGTTTTCTTCCTTCGAGGACCTATTAAGCTCTGATTACGTGCCTTTTCTGTTCTAAGTACTGGATGTGTAGTGGCCAAAGAACAAGGTTTCTGGCCTCACTGAATTTACACTCTAGAGCAGTGGTTCTCAACCTTCCTAATGCCGCGACTCTTTAATACAGTTCCTCATGTTGTGGTGACCCCCAACCATAAAATTATTTTTGTTGCTACTTCATAACTGTAATTTTGCTACTGTTATGAATAGTGTAATTATCTGATATGCAGGATGTATTTTCATTGTTACAAATTGAACATAATTAAAGCATAGTGATTAATCACAAAAACAATATGTAATTATATATGTGTTTTCCGATGGTCTTAGGCGACCCCTGTGAAAGGGTCGTTCAACCCCCAAAGGGGTCGTGACCCACAGGTTGGCGACCCACAGGTTGAGAACCGCTGCTCTAGAAGGTGAGCATATGGAAACAATTAAACAAGATAATCTCTGATCTCTAACAATTAAACAATTAAACAAGATAAACAAGATAAACAAGATAAACAATAAACTCGCTATTACATGCACTGACCACCAGGAGGCAGTCGACTGGTCGACCAGTTGTTATGACATGCACTGACCACCAGGGCCAGACAGTCGACCGGTCGACCAGTCACTATGATGTGCACTGACCACCAGGGGGCAGATGCTCCAACTGGTAGGTTAGCTTGCTGCTGTTGTCCGGCTGATCGGGACTGAGTGAGACGGGTCAGACATACCCAGGAGCCCTCCTGCGGCTCCTCCCCGGCTGGCTAATCTCCCACGTCCCTTCCCAGCCCCGATTGTGCACCGGTGGGGTCCCTCAGCCTGGCCTGCGCCCTCTCACAATCCAGGAACCCTCAGGGGATGTTGGGGAGCCGGTTTCGTCCTGATCATGCAGGCCAGGCCAAGGTACCCCACAAATTCATGCACCAGGCCTCTGGTTATAAGATAAAAAACAGTTATTGGTTGACTTATAAAAATCCATTACACCCATGGTCAAAGTAGTAAAATTTTCACCCATTCTAGATTTTTAAATGGTGACCACTAAGGTACAATGCTTCTTACCTAACATCAATGTCTAAGTTTTCTTGTTTAGACTGTTTTATACCCTCAAGTACAGATTCCACATAAGTTTTTTTAGTCATTCCTGGAAAGGACACAAAGAACATGTAAAGAGATCATCAACTATTTAATCCTTCAACATTAGTATCCCTATGTGAACAAATTACATTTTCACTTTATGTTGTGACAAAAGCATGGCTAAAGATGAAAACACAGCCCTATGGATATATTTTAGTAAATACTAATTGAACTTTAATAAATTTGGAAAAATAATTAAGTACTATAAAAAATAAAATGAAAACAAGACTAAAAAGGATTCTTAGATTCAACAGACATAAAATTAGTCTCACAAATTGTTATGAAAAATTTTTAACGTTTTAACAAAACAAGAACAATAACAAGCCCTTTTCTAAATCCTCTCTTTGGGTGCTTAAATTCTCCTCTTCTGGGGAGCTCTAGAACACTCTCCAGAACAACCTCCTCTGAAATACTATTGTGCCCCAATTCTAAAATGCTTACTTTTGGTGGAAAATCTCTAGTAAAGCACAGGAAATTATAAAGAAGAAAAATAAAACTAACATATAATCCCACCACTCGAAGATAACTACTGTCTTTGTTTTTCTAAGCATACATACATATTTATGTATAATAGAGGCCCGATGCATGAAATTCATGCAAGAGTAGGCCTTCCTTCCCCTGGCTGCTGGCACCGGCTTCCCTCTGGCACCTGGGACCTGGGCTTCCCTCTGGCCCCAGCTTCATCCGGAAGGACATCTGGTCTAATTAGCATATTACCCTTTTATTATTATAGATATACTAGAGGCCCAGTGCACAAATTCATGCACGGGTGGGGTCCAGCTGGCCCGGCCCTGATCGGGGCCGATCAGGACTGGGCCAGCTGGGGGGAGGGGCCG
>NW_005369870.1:4155380-4168145 GCF_000412655.1 Myotis brandtii
GGCTGCCCTTCCCTCGATCTGGAGGGAGAGGCTGATCAGGGGCGGGGAGGGAGGGGCTGTGGGAGGTTGGCTGGCCAGCCCCACCCCCTGATTGGGCCAGTTCGCTGGCTGCAGTGGGCGTCATAGCAACCGGTCGTTCTGGTTGTTACGGCGTTCTGGTCGCTGGCTTTTTATATATATAGATTCTGAATAGATGGGATGCTACTAAGTAAATATGTATTCTGTTCAGTCATTTAACACTATCTTCTGAGCATATCTCCAGTCATTAAAGTGTATTTTAAACTATTTTTATTGTTGCCTACCATTCCATTAATCTTCATTTAACAATTCCCCTATTATTACATACTTAGGTTAAAACCTCTCTTTTGAATCTTCATTCAAAGAGCAACTTAGCTCTAATAATTGGTAGGTTTTTTCTATCCTTTTCTCTCACTACCCTCACCAGAATAACTTAGAACTGATTCTGCAGTTAAAAAATGCAAGATAAGTCTCTTCTGCTTGCTCCAGTTGTCAACACTTACTTTACTATATGTAGTTGAAAAAATTTTACCCCCTGAATGGTGACTGGGCTATACATGTCAGGGTGCAAGATGACCTGGTAGGATCACAAAATGCTAAGAGGGACCCAAAGATACTACATAATATCTCCTGATGTTACTCTTATGGAATTTTCTCCAGACCACATCCAGATCTGCGCATCTCCATCCAGAGGGGTTTTACCACATCACAGCTTGCTCCTGGCCAAAGACACTATTAGTCCCTGAGAAGTGAATGAATAACCTCATTTCAGTGATTGTTACAAAACATGATTCTGCATCTACTCAGTGACATTGTTTCACAAGTGCTCTTGATGCAGGCAGCAAGAATTAGCCTGTTTAAGACAATGCAACTAGAAGAAGCAAATGTCCTTTTCTCAGAGTGAGAAAAACAAGCAAGAAAAACAAATGAGCCCTAGCCGGTTTTGCTCAGTGGATAGAGTGTCAGCCTGCAGACTGAATGGTCCGGTCAATTCGATTCCGGTAAAGGGCACATGCCCAGGTTGTGGGCTCTATCCCCAGTAGGGAACGTGCAGGAGGCAGCCGATCAATGATTCTCTCTCATCATTGATGTTTCTCTCTCTCTCCCCATCCCACTTCCTCTCTGAAAAAAAAAAAAGAAAAACAAATGACATTTTTGCAGGCCTTCTTATTCCCCTTAAACAGATAATACCTGAGTTATTTTTTTTAAATAATAACTTACTCATTAATAATGTGCATCATAAATGTACATCATAACATTTGGAATGTTGATTCTACTTTTACAATAGAGTAAAAGTAAGTGCTTCATATTCTCAACTTGTAAACACATGAATGACCAAAGCACACAGAAAAGATTACATTGGCTGAGAAATAATTAAATTCTACCTGTAGCACTGTCTCCTCTGGGTGTGCTCCTTAGTTCCAGGTACTTGACACCATCATCTGCAAATTCTTTAATGACGTCTTTTGTGACCTGATAATAAAAGCAATGAACGTAATATTGATAATGTTGGTGTAAGGGTCCCAATGAAAGTGCCAAATGCTACAGCTTCATATCATTCATTACAGTTGATTTGGGAAACATGTTGGAAATCCTCCATGTGGTTAAGAATAGTACCTGCCTTGCCACACCCCTGATGGAGACCATGACGGAACTGTAAAATTTCCATTATCTCCCATCACCCCTCATTTCCACATTAAATCCAAATCTGTACATCATTCACACTTTTTGTTTCTTTTCTCTCCTTTTAACCATTTTAACAATTTTTCTATTTCCTTGTGTTCATAACAGCAGTTTGATAAAACAGAGAAGGCAAAACTAAATCCAGTTAAAACCATCTATGAGTGTGTAGTACTAGATAGAAACATATGGAAATGAACAGCTAATATGATTAGACATTAATGATGTACAATTTAAAGTCATGGCTTAAGATTCTTATTCAAGATATTTAGGAATACGTTGTATTTTTCATAAAATTCTTTAGGCAGGGTTAAATTTCCCCCAGAAATATATAGGAAAACTCTTCTTAGGCAAAGAAAGTGAGTGATAAATATGAGTCAAACTGTACCTAATTTAGCACAAATCTCAACAATCCAAAAATTACTAAATGACCAGGGTAAATGATATTTAAAGGCATGTTTCCATCTCTGCCATCAATCCTAAAAAAATACCAAATCTAATAGAAAAAGGACCAGGATAGGGATACTGTGACAACGTGCCCTAGTTAGTCCTTACAGTTGGTGCCCTAATCTTTTTTTTAAATCCTCACTGGAGGATATATTTATTGATTTTAGAGAAAGGAAGGGGGAGAGAGAGAGGAAAAAGAGAGAAGAGAGAGCACGCGAAACATATATGTGAGAGAGAAACATCAATCGGTTGCCTCCCATACGCATCCTGACCAGGATCGGATCTGCAATCTACATATGTGCCCTGACCAGGAATCAAACCCACAACCTTTTTGGTATACAGGACAATGCTCCAACCAACTGAGCCACCCAGCTGGGGCAATATCCTAATCCTAACCTGCTTTGACTATGTGTACATGAGCCGGCAAAAGGCAAAGGAACAGGGATTGACTGGTTGTACAGATAGTGCCTAACAGGGGAAAGGAACTACCTTAGTGGATTCACTGCAATCCAAGGTCTGAGTCTCATCTTTTTCTTTTTTTAAATTAAAGCCAACAATAAATTTATTATAATATAAATGTAATGGAGGTCTAGAGAATCAGCCTCAGAGACTATACACACCAGCATTCAAAAATCACATGACACCCCTACACCAAGAGAGACACTGCTTCCTCCACCACCGAGCATGAGCCTGCAGCCTCTGCATACTAGACCCAGTGGCACTGCTTCTCTAGGAGCTCCACATTGCTGCTATTGTGGGCCTCATCTCTGTAGGTTGAGGAACTTGCATCTTATCATTGCTCCAGGCCCAGAGATCCCAAGTCACTCTACCCCAGCTCCCAGGAGACTAATGCAGAAGCCTATTTGTTAATGTGTGCACTAACAATGAGTATGAAGTGGCAGTTCTTCTCAGTGGCTGAAGTGATCATATCTACTATCCAGGGTACCCTCATCTTGGTGGTGAGATACCTGTGAAATCAAATGAATAATAGAAGGTTGCTGGCAAGTATAGCGTGAGAGCAAAGGAAGATTTATCTAGGCCACAGTGAGGCCTGTGGAATCATCCCTACCCCACGCCCAAGAATACTTCCTTGGGGTCCACAGCTGTGTCTGCCAGATTCAGCCCTGACTATAAATTCTTCAAGGGCAGGGACCATGTCAATCTGTCTTTATATCCCCCAGTCTCTAGTACTGGAACATGATGGGCATTCAGTCAACTTTTGTTGAACTAAAGTTTTAGATTCAACTCTCCTCCAAAAGGTGATTAATTTAGTGTTTATTGTGAGGATCAAACTTGGCCAAGGAGGAAAATTCTTTCTTGATCAGTCAAACGTTAGTTCTCCAGAAACACAGGTTATACTTCTTACTTTGCATTTTTTCTAAATGACCAGGGTAAATGATATCTAAAGGCTGAATGATTAAGAACACTGACAGGATTTTGTTTCTCTTCATTTACAAAAAGGACATTTTTATTTTTATTCTTTTAAATATATTTTTATTGATTTCAGAGAAGGAGAGAGGAATTAGAAACATCAATGATGAGAGAGAATCATTGACTGGCTGCCTCCTGCGCACTGTGCCCACACTGGGGATTGAGCCTGCAACCCAGGCATGTGCCCTAACTGGGAATTGAACCATGACTTCCTAGTTCATAGGTCGATGCTGAACCACTGAGCCACATGAGCTGAGCAAAGAGGACTTTTTAAATGCCATCCTAGTCAGATCAATGATACAGAAACGAGTCTTCCATATCATGGAAACTATCAGTATCCTGGAGCTTCAGTTAAGAGAACACAGAGGTGTTCTTTAGTCCTACATTCCCAGAGGAAAGGTACAATTTCGCTAGGAATTAATAATTCAATTTCTAGGCACTTCTTGAACTTCTTCACTCTCTAGAACATCCACCCAGGCAGTGAAAAATCTTCCAAGCAATAGGGATAAAACCTTTCTATCTATGGTCAAATATTATGAAAAACAAGACCATCATTTCTTACCATTAAAATATCTTCAGGGCTAGTAGTAAGCTGATGAATAATCTGAAACATCTGGAAACATCTATAACATGAATAAAAAGTTTTAAGATACTCTAGTCATCAAAAGCTCAAGACAAATTCAGTAAGCAATTAAATTAGTAGATTTTAGTAATTATATAGGGTATCCCAAAAAATGTATACACAGTGTGAATGATTATAAAGTGTTTATTAACATACAGTGCATTTTCAAAATTTAAAAGAATCTACAGAAATGAGTAATTTTTTTTGTCAACATCTGTTTTCAAACTGATGACCGTTCTGGTCCAGGCACTGCTGATAACTCGAAGGAATGGAATCGCAAACATCAAGAATAATATTGTTTGGTATTTGTGCACCCTCAATTTTTTGTACCATAAACTTTATCTTTTATGTATCCCCATAAAAAAAGTTTAGTGGATAAATTTTCTTTGTTCAAAGCTTAGTCTGGCTTCATCTATTATTTCAAAATAGTTAAATCTAAAAAGTAATGAAAATTAAAGTATGAAAAAAATCATACTTTGAAATATTATAAAGGCAGTGTTTGTACTTCAACTGCGTTTTCAAACTTCCAGTAGCATTTTAGGATGAGCTTCCTTTGTTCAAAGCTTAGTCTGGCTGAAAAGAAAGAAACATCAATTGAGCTATCAGCTGTCAAAGTGTGTATACGTGTTTTTAGGACACCCTGTATATTTATAAAGAACTACAGAATAGGTTTTTTGAAAATTACATTGATCTAAAAAGACCAATGACTGAAAAGAAAACATTACTGATATTTTTAAGTGGAAAATACTAGTTTCCCTTCTCCACCACCACTCCCACCATCCCCCATTGGTAGGAGCAAATAGGAGAAAAGTCAGTAAGCCTATACTTTCCAGTCTAAAGAATATTCAGTATAGTACAACTTCACAAACAACATAAATCATTAAAAATATTGTCAACAGTCGGACAGCTGGAAAAATGCTGTATGACAAGTTATACTCTCCATACCAGATGGCTACCCTATTACTTTGACTATTAAAATCTGAATTCTTACATACTATTTACAATCTCAAAATAGTGATAGAGAAAAAAAGGAATGTGTCCACAATCTCCTCAAACTCACTCTTCTAAAGTTCTTTTCTTTCCTTTATCGATCATAGTCATTTGATCATGGATTTTGAGATCTGGTTTCTTAGCTATTAATTTCTTCATGGTATTACAACTAATTGATCCATTCAAGTGGGCATGAAGTTCCTAAAACAAAAGAATACAATCAGTAAAAACGTATTAACTATCCACTAGATTCATAGCATCATACCATGTACTTGATGTTTGCAGTCTATAGTAGGCAAATTGCCTATTAGATTTAGCTATATAACTTTTAAAGTTTATAAATTATAACAGTAAAACTCACTTTTTTTGTGTAAAAAGAAATAACACAGAGTCATTATAATTAGCAACCACTCTAGAATTCTCTGGTTGAATTCTCACCACTTTAGGTAGTTCTGAGAAAAAGGTTCTCTTCCATTGCTGCTGGTCTTCTGCTTCCATCATGACTTAGCAGAATAAAAAGGTCTTTCTCCAAACACTCTTATTGGTATGTACAATACCATGTAGTTCAGTCAGTAAATTTTGTGGTCTTAAATTTCCTTCAGATTGCTTTATTTCCACACATTTTTATAAAATTAGCTGAAATGTTGCTCAGGGTTTAGCTTCACCTATTGAAACAAATGTGAACATTTTCAGATGTTGACATAAAAGCAAAGAAATAGGACTTTTGCGAATTTATTCTTCAAAAGACAAAAAGCCCCTCCAAAGCTAATGAGCTAACAATGTGAACTAGAAATAAGAAAAAGTAAGAAGTGGATTACGATCTGCAATTCAGTAGGATGTATTCCTTACTTATTAGCATTTTCTATAAAACTACTTCTAAAACTAGAAATTCAGAAAGCTTATTTTGGGTAAAAAAAAAGTTTATATTTTGAATTGTTTAAAATATATAAAGAGCAGAGGTGTTGGCTTCATTGGACTTGGTTAGTCCTTTTACTAGTTTTCACAGTTTAGTAGTCAGTTAACCTCACAGCTTCAGTTTCCTTATTTGTAAAAAAGGGATAAAAGTGCAGAGTAGCTGTGAAGACTGAAATAGTAACTTAAATTCCCTTCTTGTATGCTCCCATAGACTCCAGTGACTACCTTTCACTCAGTGCTTTATCACACTGTATCTCAATCACTGATTTACTTGTCTTCCTCACTAGACTATAAGCTTCTAAGGACAAGGACTATGGCTAGAACCTAGCACATTACAGGTAATAAATCCTAATTTGTCCTTCACTGCTGAAGGTGGCTTATCCTATATAATAAAAGGGTAATATGCAAATTGACCCTAATGGCAGAAGGACCAGAACGACCGCTCGACCAGTCACTATGAGGTGCACTGACTACCTCTCGGTTCCTTTCCCCGGCCAGCAGATTCCGCTCGCCCAATGGTGAATGGGGAACCAGGGGTGGGTGGTGGGGGATGCAAGTGGCTCAGGCCAAGGCCCCTACCCCGCCAGTCGCCCCACACATTCAGGGCAACCATGGCGGGGGTGGGGCTGGCAAGCAGGTGGGAATGGCTGACCTCTCGGTCCCTTCCCCTGGCTGTCAGGCTCTGATTGCCCGATGGTGAATGGGGAATCGGGGTGGCTGGCGGCGGGGTGTGGAGCCGGCTGCAGGCAGCTGGGGAAGATGGCCCTAATCGCAGGCCAGGCCTAGGGACTGTACCCACGCATGAATTTCGTGCACCAGGCCACTAGTACATTAAGATAAAATTCCAAATGAAATTTAGTGATTTTCAAAGTAGTCACCTTGACTCTCTGGGTTCTCACGTATTAATAATGACGACGTTGATAATAATAGCAGTTTCCTTAAGAGCCTACCAGATAAGCACTTTTAATAATATAATATTTAATCTCACCAATAACCTTGCAAAATAAACATTTTTTACCACATTACAAATCTCTAAATTGATACTGAGAGGGGTAAATAGTTACCAAGATATTAAAATGGACAATAAAGAATATAGATTGTACAGGACTAGACAGAGCTTTAGAAACCCACAGTAAGGCCAACTCAGCATGAGTTAAAAGTGGCATTTCAATGAATTACCATATAGTAAGTGCTTAATAAATAGTAACAAATTTTTAAAAATGGACTATTTAATCAATATGTTTAATAAGGGACATAATATATGTCGTTAAAATGGGAAAACATACTTATCTTACATAGGTAAAGTCAATTTGTCATAAATTGACTTATAAAGTAATGTTAATAAAAATATTCTCAAAAGTATTCCTTAGAAATTGATTTTTAAAGTTCATGAAAGACTTAACTTGTAAAATTACCCAGAAAAAAATATTGTGAATCTCAGAAGAATAATACCTAATACTGGTGAAGTTCTAAGTAAAAGTTCTGGTGTGAGCAGAACTTGGTATGATCTTTTTGGAAACCAAATTGGCTATATGTATCAACACACACACACACACACACACACACAACACATTTTTATCCAATAATTCTATTGTTAAGAATTTATCTTAAATCTTATAGGATATGTACAAATACATTTCTTATAGTATTATTTATAATAGCAAAAATTGGAAACAACCTAAATGTCCATCAGTAGGTACTGACTAAATTAATTATACATATCCACTCAACTGAATATCTATGACTATATGAAAAGATTTCTATGACATAGTGTTACTTCCAAAAAGTAAGTTACAAAATACATGGTTTAGAAAGATGACATTTATGAATAAAGCATGTATGTACGTATACACTCACACACATTCTCTCTCTTATTTATATCTTTATTCCTAAAACACATATGAAAGGGCACACAGAAAACTGTTACCACTAGATTGTGGGTTGGAGGTGGCAAAGGTCAGGGGAGAGAATTTTACTTTACTTACCTTATATAGTTTTGTGCAATTTTGAGGTTTTACAACAAGCATATAAAACTTGATTACTTTTTGAAATAATTTTAATAAATTAAAAATTTCAATAATTGTAATAAGTTTACTTAATTTTAATAAATTAACATTTAGAATACTTAACAAATTATTTATTTAAAAGAACTGTTTATGAAGTAACTAAATTATTTTTTTAATATTGCAAAATAGCTTCATTATTATGAATTGTGAGAAAGAACTTTCCTGGTTTGACAACAGTCTAAAAAAGCACTGAAGACATTTTATATAGCAGGCTGATAATAACCTACTCTAGGATCCTGACCTTATTGTGTGCCACATTCAAACCATTCTCCAGATTAACTTTTAAATAGTTGTGAGTAATTGTACTGCCCCACTGGCTACAATCCTATATAATAAAAGTGTAGTATGCAAATTGTCCCCTCCACCAGGAATTAGTCTGGGAGCTTAACCAGAGGGTGGGGCCAGCTGGGGGAAGGGAGGGAGGCCCAGGACAGCAGCCAGCAGCTGCTAGGGACCCTACTAGTGCACGAATTTTGTACACTGGGCCTCCAGTGTAACCTATGTGAAACACAAAACAAGCACATTTGAAAAAATTGTTTCACTGATCCTTGCCTAAGATACTTCTATCAACAATACCATTCCCCACCAAATTCAACTTTCCTGGGCTGGATTTTATTTATTTATTTATTTTTTCAGAGAGAGAGGAAGGGAAAGAGAGAGAGGAATAGAAACATCAATTGGCTGCCTCCTGCAGGCTCCCTACTGAACCTGAAACCACCCCATGTGCCCTGACCTGGAATGGATCCCATGATCTCTTGGTGCATGGGTTGATACTCAACCACTGAGCCACACCAGCTGGGGCCCTGGGCTGGATTTTGCATGAGCCAGAAGCTGGAATGAGAGTGAGAAGCTGAAAGGCAACACACTGAGATAAGACCTTTCTACATTTGTACTAACAGTTTATCAAGTTAGGGAAGGACCAGAACCAAGTCTCCTGTCTCCCAGAGTACTTTTTTTCATGAGTAGAGGGGACGTAGGGGACCTCAGATTAATAAAACTATTTGTTACTTTTTATTAAGCACTTACTATGAACCAGGCACTGTGCTAAGTGTCTTAGATGGTTATTTTTCTTAATCTTCACAACAACCCATGAGGTATTATTACTTCCATTTTACATAAGAATAAACAGATTAAAAAATAATAACCAGCCGAAACCGGTTTGGCTCAGTGGATAGAGTGTCGGCCTTCGGACTGAAAGGTCCCGGGTTCGATTCCGGTCAAGGGCATGTACCTGGGTTGCGGGCACATCCCCAGTAGGAGATGTGCAGGAGGCAGCTGGTCGATGTTTCTCTCTCATCGATGTTTCTAACTCTCTATCTCTCTCTCCCTTCCTCTCTGTGAAAAATCAATAAAATATATTTAAAAAAATAATAATAACCAGAAAACAATCGTAAGATACCCAAATCACAAATTTTTCCCTATTCTCTTTCTTCTTGAATCACTTTTGATTTCTGCTCTTTTTTGTTAGAAATAAAAAATATTTGCCCTAGCTGGTTTGGCTCAGTGGATAGAGTGTCAGCCTGCGGACTGAAGGGTCCCAGGTCGATTCCGGTCAGGGGCATGTACCTTGGTTGCAGACATATCCCCAGTAGAGGGTGTGCAGGAGGCAGCTGATCGATGTTTCTCTTTCATCGATGTTTCCAACTCTCTATCCCTCTCCCTTCCTCTCTGTAAAAAAATCAATAAAATATATTTTTTAAAAAAAGAAATAAAAATATTTCTAACATATCATGTACATTTTACTAACTTGTCAATAAAATATTATTTCCATAGTTCTCTGTATTTTTTTTAAAGTTCTATAACTCTTCCCCCCACCCCCATTTGTTCCTCAATCAACCTTAAGACAATTCACAAAGCAGACTTAGTCCCCTCATTTTAGAGATGAGGATCCCAAGGTCCAGCAAGTTTAGGGGAGTTCTTTTCCTATTCCCTTCAAAGGCAATTCCAAACTCAAGTAGACCCAACTGCTTCACACCAGCTTCACAGAGACAACAGAAGCCATCAAGCATGAATTTCCTCTTTCTGTCTCCCCTCCCCACACCTAAAACTTATCTTCATCTACACCATTTCTTCCCTCAGAAGCCAGAGGAAAAAAGATCCATTCTTTTTTTAAAATATATATATATATTTTATTGATTTTTTTACAGAGAGGAAGGGAGAGGGATAGAGAGTTAGAAACATCAATGAGAGAGAAACATCGATCAGCTGCCTCCTGCACACTCCCTACTGGGGATGTGCCCACAACCAAGGTACATGCCCTTGACCAGAATGGAACCTGGGACCCTTCAGTCTGCAGGTCGAGGCTCTATCCACTGAGCCAAACCGGTCAGGGCAATATCATTCTCTTGATTCGCAGACTAATTTGTGCCCAGAATTCCATTCCTTCCCATCTATTCTAATTCATTACACCACTAGTTATTCTCACTTTTCTGTTCCTCCAACCTCTCTCCCCGACCCCCCACTGGCTATCTGCACTCAGGGAACCAACATGCAAATATAGTATTTGCTTCCACCTAAAAACAACAACACCCAAACTGTCTTTTATTCTACATTCCTCTTTACCGCCCTGTCTCTCCTTCTGAGCTAATTTCCTTGAAAGTGTAATTTAGACTGGCTGCCTCCATTTACTTATTTCCCATTCACTATCACATGGATCCTGCTCTGATTGCTGCACAGAAATTGCTCTCCCTAAAGTTATTGATAGCTCTTAAACACTAAAGCTAAAGGAAACTTTTCAATTAACAAAACTTTATCCTGACTCAAACTTTTGAGTCCCAGTATTCAAACTCGAATTGGTAGAACTTCAAAACTCATTTTATATAATATATTTCAGAGAGGAAGTGAGAGGGAGAGATAGAAACACCAATGGTGACAGAGAATCACTGATTGTATGTCTTCTGCACGCCCCCTACTGGGGATGGAGCTCGCACCCCAGGCACGTGCCCTGAACCTGAGAACTTGCAGTTCGCAATGCCCAATCTCTATCCACCGAGTCACACCGGCCAGGGCCAAAACTCATACTTTTAATCATTATGCTATATTGCTTCCAGGTAACCACACCTTTAGTCATCTTGATTTTCTTCTCCATCTCAGCCCGAGTCAGTCACCAAATCCCAATGAATAAATTACAAGTCTCCTTAAATATCTCTGGAGGCAGTTTTCTACTGGTGATGATGCCTGAACACCCAACTCAGAAACTTGGTTACTATTTTAAACCCCCAACAAGATTCAGACCATGCCCTAGCCGGTTTGGCTCAGTGTATAGAGCAGTGATGGCGAACCTATGACACGCGTGTCAGAGGTGACACGCGAACTCATTTTTTGGTTGATTTTTCTTTGTTAAATGGCATTTAAATATATAAAATAAATATCAAAAATATACATCTTTGTTTTACTATGGTTGCAAATATCAAAAAATTTCTATATGTGACACGGCACCAGAGTTAAGTTAGGGTTTTTCAAAATGCTGACACGCTGAGCTCAAAAGGTTCGCCATCACTGCTCTAGAGCGTTGGTCTGCAGACTCAAAGGTCCTGGGTTCAATTCCAGTCAAGGGCACATGCCCAGGTTGCGGGCTCGATCTCCAGTGGGGGGCGCGCAGGAGGCAGCCAATCGGTGATTCTCTCTCATCATTGATGTTTCTCTCTCTTCCTCTCCCTTCCTCTCTGAAATCAATAAAAATATATTTAAATTTTAAAAAAAAAAGATTCAGACTGTATCATGAGGGAATAATCACCTCGCCTCTGTGATTCCCTTACGACCCTAGAATCACAGAATTTTGAAAGTAGAGGGGAATGTCATTTTATAGCTGAGAATCTGGGGCTGAGTAATTTACTTACTGGCAGCTTAGCACAGAGCCAGGAATACAAGACCATCAATAGTATGTGTATCTGCGGGGAAAAATTTATTGGGTGAAACACAACCTCTGTAAAGGCCTGTTCATTTTGCACCAGACCTCACTGACTTCTTCTCAGACTTAAGTGGGATCTCTCTTTGTCACCTTTAAAGCATTAAATAAATTAGCACTAGCAGTTAGCATCCAAGGACCGACCCCTTCCTCTACTTGCCCACCAGCGTCCGGTGCAGATCTTCCCGTCCAAGTTCTGGCTGTCAGTCCCCACAGACTCACCTCTTACAGATTTCTGTCAACAGGTGAGTCAACTATGAGAATTTAGATTAAAAATTTTCCCTTCACACGGAAAAGCTTGCAGAAGTGACAATCTGAGCTTCCCTGACAGTTTACGTGTCCACAATAAGCCGTAGCGGACAGTCTTCCCGCGAAACAGCAGCCCCAGGGAATCAAAGAAGGCAACCCGTGGAATTTTAGCGCAAGCTACGCCCGCCTCAATTCTCCTCAGCGAGGCGCGCTCTTCCCGGAAGTGACGCAACTGGTCTGCGGAAGAGGAGTCCCGGAGGAGGGGTGGTGTTTCCGTACGGAAGTCCGCCGGGTGGGTAAGTAGAACGGAAGAGCAGCTCAGCACCGTGACAGGCCGGGGCTCTTGAGCGCCTTCTGGCCATGGGCCCGCGGAGCCGCGAGCGCCGGGCGGGAGCCGTGCAGAGTACCAACGACAGCAGCGCCCTCAGCAAGAGCTCCCT
>NW_005369870.1:4168232-4174570 GCF_000412655.1 Myotis brandtii
GGGGCCCCGCGAGCGCCTTGCGCCCAGATCCTGTCGCTGGGCGCCGGCTCGGACTCGCTGTATTTTCGCCTCAAAGCTGCAGGCCGCCTGTCCGGGGCTGCGGTCTGGGAGGTCGATTTTCCAGACGTGGCGCGGCGCAAAGCGGAGAGGATTAGAGACACGCCGGAACTGTGCGCGTTAACCGGGCCTTTCCGGAGCGGGGACCTTGCGTCAGCGCTGCGCTTTGAGAGTTCGGACTACCGCATCCTGGGCTTGGACTTGAGGCAGCTGGAGCGATTGGACCGGGCCCTGGCCGCCGCGGGCCTCGATGAAGCCGCACCCACTTTGCTCCTCGCTGAGGCCGTGCTGACCTACCTGGAACCGGATAATGCAGCGGCCCTCATCGCCTGGGCAGCCCAGCGTTTTCCTGATGCTCTTTTCGTGATCTACGAGCAGATGAGGCCGCATGACCCCTTTGGCCAGTTCATGCAGCAACATTTTCAGCAGCTCAATTCTCCTTTGCATGGCCTGGACCGCTTCCCCGACGTGGCGTCCCAGCAGCTCCGCTTCCTCCAGGCTGGCTGGACTGCCTGCAGGGCCATGGACATGAATGAATTCTATCGCTGCCTCCTGCCCGCAGAAGAACGTCGGCGCATGGAAAATCTTGAGCCCTTTGACGAGTTTGAGGAGTGGCATCTGAAGTGCGCCCACTATTTCATTCTGGCCGCTTCTAAGGGAGACACTCTCTCCCAAACTTGGGTGCTTTCACCCCCAGAGCTGTTTCCTCGGGTAGATCCCGCTTCCCCTTCCGGGACCCTCCTTGCCAAGGTGGTCACTAGTGACAGCCAGGGCCCACACTTTAAGAGATATGGCCACGCCTCTGTCCTCTTGAGCCCAGGCATTCTCAGCGCAGGTGGATTTGGAGAGCAGGAGGGGCGGCATTGCCGAATGAGCAAGTTTCACTTGCTCTCAAGATGCTGTGACTTTGAATGGAAAGGCAAACCAATAGGCAGTCGGGGGACTGAAGCTCAGTGGGATGGACGCCTTTATCACACCATGACGAGACTTTCCGATACTCAGGTTCTGGTTCTGGGAGGGAGACTGTCCCCAGTAACTCCAGCCTTGGGGATTCTCCAACTTCGTTTTTGTAAGAGTGAGGATGATAGCGCCGAGGATCTAAATGTAATGGTAACAAAAGCTGGCACAGAAGGAGATTCCACTTTGTCATGTTGGCGGCATTCAACAACACAAGTGTCCTATGAAAATCAGAAGTATTTGTTTGTCTATGGGGGCCGAAGTGTGGGGGAACCTGTATTGAGTGACTGGCATTTTCTACACGTGGGGACAATGACTTGGGTCAGGATCCCAGTGGAGGGGGAAGCACCTGAAGGTCGGCATTCCCACAGTGCCTGCAGCTGGCAAGGGGGAGCCCTTATTGCTGGAGGCCTGGGTGCTTCTGAGGAGCCATTGAGCTCTGTAGTCTTTCTGAAACCAACCACTTGTGGATTCCTCTGGGAATCAGTTGATATCCAGCCTCCCATTACCCCAAGGTATTCCCACACAGCTCATGTGCTTAATGGGAAGCTTCTACTGGTTGGAGGGGTCTGGATTCATTCCTCCTCAGTTCCCGGGGTGACTGTTATTGATCTGACTACAGGATTGAGCTCTGAGTATCAGATTGACACAACAGGTGTACCATGGCCACTAATGTTGCACAACCATACCAGCATCCTCCTTCCTGAAGAGCAACAGCTCCTGCTCCTTGGAGGTGGTGGGAACTGCTTTTCCTTTGGCACCTACTTCAACCCCCATACAGTAACATTAGACCTTTCTTCCCTGGGTGCTGGGCAGTAAGGACTGGACTTCTGATTTATTTAGGACCCACTAAAGTAGACAATAAAGGTTTCCACAAATAGGATTTGACGCCCCTCCTTTTATTTTATTTTATTTTATTTCGTTAGCACTATTATGTTAAAACACATACCATCAATCAGTTTGGCTACAGATATTACCCCACTCCACGCCCCTCCTTTTATTTTATTTTATTTATTTTATTTTATTTTATTTCGTTAGCACTATTATGTTAAAACACATACCATCAATCAGAGAGATGATACAAAAATAAAACATAAGTAGGCCTATCTTAAGAGAGTGGTCATACAGTCCTAGAGGAGGAATTGGGGCCTTTAGATCCCTATATCTAGTTGGTCTTCCTCCCATTTTCTAATCTGCATTTATCCACTTATTGAGTTATAGTGACTTTAACCTAAGTCAAGTGAAAAATTTCCCACTCCTATGCTTTGTGTTTTGAGGTGGTACTTTGGAAAAAGTTTCACACAGATCCTTGGTAAGAATCTAAAGTTGAATATAGTTGAAGGGGCATGATATTGATTTCATTCTTCATGTATGAAACCTAAAATGAACCCAGTTACAGTTTTTTTAAAGCATTGCGCTATTTAGTGCAGAAGAGAATTCTGGGATAGATTCAACAATGATCTTTATATAGGACTTTATTGGAAAATATGCTTTTCCATTTTTGTCACTGGTTCCATATTTATATAGATTTATGAGTGCTTTTAAATCAAACAATGGATGCTTCAACTCATTGTGTACATGATATGATAATGTTATGCTTCAGCTCTACTCTTCACCCTTAACTATGGTCTGTGCCCCAGGAGGCTGACATTCATGGACTATATCAATGAATTTTCTTGTCTTCTAGTTTCTGGTGAGTACTACCAGTCATAGGCACCAGAGGGAGATGTAGAACAGGAAGAGTGAGGCAGGGTATTCTCAGTGTTTCTCCTACTAGTCTGCAAGTTGGCAGAATCCCCCCCCCCCTTTTTTTTTTTATCAAAGGCCACAGCTTTTTCTCCATGTAATAAGGTATAGCTCTAATTCTGCATCACTCCAGGTTCCAGTAATTGTTCCTTCTTACCTCTTCAGGCCTAGGATTGTAATTGCTCTTTGCTAGACCTGAGCTGCACTGTTCAATATAGTAGCCATTAGCTATGTGACTATTTGAACTTAAATTAATAAAAATTAAATAAAATTAAGAATTCAGTGGCTTAGTTGCATTAACCACATTTTAAGTGCTCAGTAGCACATCCAACATGTCCCTAGATCTAGACCAGTGATGGCGAACCTTTTGAGCTCGGTGTGTCAGCATTTTGAAAAACCCTAACTTAACTCTGGTGCCGTGTCACATATAGAAATTTTTTGATATTTGCAACCATAGTAAAACAAAGATGTATATTTTTGATATTATTTTATATATTTAAATGCCATTTAACAAAGAAAAATCAACCAAAAAGTGAGTTCACGTGTCACCTCTGACACGCATGTCATAGGTTCGCCATCACTGATCTAGACACTGCTGAGGTACTTCACTATCTTGACTTGGCTTCCCTTAACCTTGCTCAGTCCTTTTCAATTAGTATATTCATTAAGCTTTCCTCAATTATCCCCTTTAAATGGACCATCTTTCATAGTAAACCTTGTGGAATCAATGAAATATCTTAGGTATTCATCCTTAAAATTTAAGCCTTAATTTCTCTAAATTGTGTCTCAAAAGGTAGTGGCTTTAGTGGTACTAAGTGAACCAGTTTAGTAGTCCTTGTTAGTCTTTAGTCCTTGAAAGCTTAATAATACCTTGAGATCCTACAGTACTATAAATTAACATCTTGATGGGCTATGGCACAGACTCCTCTCTTCCTAAATATTTTTATAACAACTTTGCATATATATGAATGTGAAAAGTGATTAATATAAAAACTGAGTAGCAAACACAAACCTAAGTGTATGGAGAAGGCAATGTTGGCTCTGTTAGATGAAGGCTCCCAGGAGAAGATAACCACTGTTTAGCTTCAGCTTCACTGAGATTGCAAGAGCCCTTTCAAGGGAAGTTGTTAGTTATGGTCATGAGAGAGTTCTGGGAAACAAGGCTGACTGCAGCTAGGCATCTGGCAAGATTATAGGTGGGCACTAGATTACTGCCAGGAATATGATCAGAAGAGGAAAAGGCTGCATGCTTTGTAATTCCTATCTTTAAGTTCACTACAGCCTACTTCCAACTTTCAGGAGCAGATCAAAGCAGAACGCTGATGAAATGAGTGCTCTCAGCTATGTAATAGTACCAGAATTCTAACCTAGAAATGACTCCAAGGCCCTGGGAACATCTGTAATGCTACCTTTTAGGTGGTGCCACCAACCATTATTATTTCATTACTTTTTTGTGGGGGAGGGGGGGTGGAGAAGGTGGTGCTGATGGTGAGGTGGTGTTAGGGGTGGTGGGTGGGGTGGAATCATAAAGAGAATGTGGATATGTGCCAGAGCCAAATTAGTAGTGGTACTAAGCCACTGGCCAGTATGGCACATTATGACTAATCAGGCTTGTTCCAGGAAAATTATCACATTTTCTGTAAGTGATTACCAGATTAAGCATGCCCTCCACCTCTAACCCGATACATGCATCATACTCAGGTAAGGAATTAGTCATCTCTCAAGCTCTACTCATTAGAGCACTTAGAAGTTTTGTCAACAACATTTACTATGTGCCTTTGGAACAGCGCTCTGTGTGGAGTGGTGCTGGATCCCAGTTTTATAACAGTAATCAGCAGTTAGAGATGTGGGCCAGATTGAGAACTCCAGTTGGACAATAATTTTTGCTTTTCCATTTCACCTCTGAATATTTTTGTTCTAAAATTCTGGAATGGAGCTCTAGGGTAGTTATGAGAGTTAAAGAAAGGCCTTTTCCTTGTTTAGTAATTGTACTTTTCTTTTTAAACCCTCACCTGAGGATATGTTTTTATTGATTTGAGAGGGGGGGGCGGGGGGGGGGAGACATTTATGTGAGAGAGAAACATTGATCAGTTGCCCTGACTGGGAATCAAACCTGAGACCTTTCGGTGTACAGGATGATGTTCCAACCAACCGAGCCCCACTGGCCAGGGTTGTACTTCTTTTTAGGCCAGAAAAATTAAGAAAGGGAGAGAATTTATTATGTTGAATTTACTGTCAGGGTCTCAAAAACAGTATCATACTAGTAAGGATATGAAGACAGATTAAGAAAAACTTTTGGAATATGTTCTTCAAAGGCCAGTGTTGCCATTTCCTTGTGTGCTTTTAGAATTTTACCACCAAATGTCAATTTTTCATTTTTCTACAGATTTAATCCTCCTTAGTGATGTTAGGAAGATGACATGCAACATGTGTTCCAGTGGCCAGGCACTGCCTTGGTCTTCTCTTTCAGTTGATTTCAGATCTTGAAAGTCTTGGTTTATTCCATGTGCATTTTGTGATTCCCAAACTTAACCTCAAATAGCCCCTCTGAGATGCCTAAATGACACCTCCTGGAAAATACTCCCATATGGCAGTCCCAAATGTAACCAACCACTGTGTTAAAGAAGCCTGTGCTCTTGGCAGAATCTGGTCAATAATAGAAGAACTAGTTACTAAGGTGAATTCCTACATCATGGGAACCAATAATGCCTAATGCCATATTAAAACTAAACTAAGCTTTTTGACTACAGTAATGAAGAAAGGGATATAAAATAGCATTAGGCTGGCAAAGTAGGTCATGAGTCCTGGATAATCACATTTGGACTTGATGTTTAAAAGAGAAGGAGATTATGTAGAGCACAAATTATGAAACTTATAATCAGCTTTAGAGTAGGTTAAGAGTTCCTTGGATATCAGTAATGATGTAAACAGTTCTGTCATTCCACAGTTTAGTTATAAGGCTGATTATTTTTCTTGGACAATGACATAAGCACTTGGTTGGGAAGGGGCAGTTTCTTGACTGAAGGAAGGAATTGTGTGTCTAGTTCACTTCTCTATCCCTGTCATAGTAGATGCTCAATAAATACCTGTTGGATTGAGGTCCAATCTGACACTCAAATACATTACATTTCAATATTACTATTTTGCCTACCATGCACAAGCAGATGTCAAAAGTCCTTTAATTACTGTGTGTGTGTGTGTGCGTGTGTGTGTGTGTGTGTGTGTGTGAGTATTCAAGTTTTAAAGACCCCTATTTAAGAGTTTTTAAAATTCAACTGCTTTGCCCTGGCTGGTGTAGCTCAGTTGATTGAGCTTAGTCCCATGCACAAAAAGGTCTCTGGTTCAATTCCTGGTCAGGCATATACCTGGGTTGCAGGCTCAATCTCCAGTAGGGTGTGTGCAAGAAGCAGCTGATCAATGTTTTTCTCTCTCATGCTCTCTCTCCTCCTCTCCTCTCCTCTCCTCTCCTCTCCTCTCTTCTCCTCTCCTCTCTTCTTTTCCCTCTCCTCTCTCTTCTCCTCTCTCCTCTCTTCCCTCTCCTCTCTCCTCTCCTCTCCTCTCCTCTCCTCTCCTCTCCT
>NW_005369870.1:4174662-4177696 GCF_000412655.1 Myotis brandtii
CTATTTCTCTCTTTCTCCCTCCCTCTCCCTGCCTCTCTCTTTGAAATCAATAAAAACATATTTTAAAAAAATTCAACTGCTTTGACCCGGGTAAAGGTGGTAGACTTCCCATTGTTACTCCTAGTGTTACAGATTACACCTGAATCTTTTCCCTGATTGCAATTTCCAGCTGGTCCTCATTACCTTTTGCTCAACATTGGACCATGGTTACCCCATATCTTTTGGAAATGAAATGAGCTAACTTTGCCAAAAGGTTAATCTGAGGGAGTGGGGGCATGCAATTAAATGTGCTCATGAGCACATACATACAAGATCTTTCTAGAATGTGATGCTTCACTAGGCATGACTTATTAAAAGAAGTTTAATAGAGGGAGAAGAAAGACCTTGCCCTAATATTTACATGAAAACTCATGTGCCACCTAATTGGCAGACTAAGGCTAGGAAATAAATTGTCATAAGAATGATTTTTAGGATATTACACCATATCCTGCTTTTTGCATTTCCTAGTCTTTATCCACATTTTAAAACTTTTCATTAGAGCCTCAACCTCTGATTCATATTTAGCTTACTATTTCAGAAAAAGTTAGCAAAGATGATCTTTCTTATTTATAACTACATCAGTACATAACCAGTACTTAAGAGGAAAAATACCTTTGCCACCACCAGACCTCAAAAAACCCCACTCAGCCGAAGCCGGTTTGGCTCAGTGGATAGAGCGTCGGCCTGCGGACTGAAGGGTCCCGGGTTCGATTCTGGTCAAGGGCATGTACCTGGGTTGCAGGCACATCCCCAGTGGGGGATGTGCAGGAGGCGGCTGGTCGATGTTTCTCTCTCATCGATGTTTCTAACTCTATCTCTCTCCCTTCCTCTCTGTAAAAAATCAATAAAAAATAAAAATAAAAAAAAACCCCCACTCAATTAAAAAAGCAGAGTTTACATAAACACAGAGAGGAGACTGGTGGGTGCCAGAGGGATGGGGAGTTGGGGGATTGGGTGAAAGAGGTGAAGAGGTTAAGAAGTACAAATTGGTAGTTATAAAATAGTAACAAGTATGTAAAGTACAGCATAGAGAATATAGTCAGTATATTGTAATAACTATGTATGGTGCCAGGTGGGTACTAGAAATACCTGGGGGGACACTTTGTAAAGTGTATGTTTGCCTAACCACTATGCTGTACACCTAAAACTAGTACAAAATAGTAGTAAATGTAAACTGCAATTGAAAAATAAAATCTAAATAAAAAATTGAAATACAATACACACAGCACAGTCTAGACCTCAATCCACTGAATTTATATTTGGACAATTGAATCCAGCCAGCATATCTTTATTTCCAGTGCATGACACATAGTAAATGTTTAAAAAAAATGTCACATGAATGGCTATATTTTTGAGTTAGGCTAAAATTAGTAATAAATAGTGAATTGTAATAAGATCAGAGATTATCATCAGAAAATCAAAATATAGTGTAAAGCCATAGTAATTAAAATAATACCTTAACCAATAAAGAAATTAAAAAAATAAAAAATAGATTGATATTGATGCCAGAATAGACAAATAGATAGAAGGAATAAAGAATTCAAGAACAGACTATACGTTAAGGTGACATTTTAAACTAGTGAGGTGAGGCTGGACTATTTGGTATATGATTTGGGACCACCACCTGGCTAATAATTTGTGAAAAGTGATGTTTGCTCCCTAATTCTCACAAATACAAGCCTAAATTCTAGATGTATTAAAGATCAGACCCAAACTTAATAAGGAAAACAAAACTAAATTCTATGAGCATCAGAACAAGTATAAAAGAACATGTTATAAACTTAGTGGTAGAAAAAGGCCTTAAAGAACACATATATACAAACAAAATTCAGAAAAAGTCTGATAACTTTATTCATTTAAAATTTAAGGGCAAAAAGAAAATACATTAAAAATTTAAAAGATTCGTCTTTCCTCTATCCAGGATCATGCCATAGGGAAACTTGTTTTCCTTTTTCATTCAGTCCCTAGAATTAAGATGCATGCAACTCATTCCTCTATTTCTCAACACTAGCTTCTGAGACACGTTAAGAAAGGGGAATCTGAATAATATAAAGTGGAGCTTTCAATGGATAATATCCACTTTTCATTCATTCATTCATTCATTCATTCAACATTTAAGTGTTCTAAGCAGGATACAGTGGGGCCTTGACTTACGAGTTTAATTCGTTCTGAGACCGAGCTCGTTAAGGAGCTCATTAACTCAAATTACTCTGTCAACTCAATGCAAAAAATCAGCCGAGAGACAGCTAGTATCTCAAAAAACTCGTTAGTCGGGACACTCGTAAGTCAAGGCCCCACTGTATATCAGTGACCTAAATAATCCCTTGTAGAATTTGCAACCTAGCAGTGGGAGACAAGAAATTAAACAATAAAGATAATAAATACATTATATATTATATTAGACATGATAAAGATGGTGGAAAAAAGAAAAAGTAGAGTAAGAAGGATAAGGAGTGTATGGGATGGAGGTAGCAGGTTATAATATTAAATAGGGTAGATAGGGTCACTCTCACTGAGCAGTGGCATTTTAGCAAAGACTTGAGGTGACAGAGTTAGCTAACTAGATTATTGGAGAAAATTTTTTTTTTAGGCATAAGGAATGCCAAGAGCAAAGCTCCTAAAGCAATTCATTATAATTAAAAATAGATTTTAATCTAGGTTAAAAAGGGTTTGGGTGATATTATTTGACTTACATTTTGAAAGGATCCCTCAAAATGGACATAGTGGGAGGCTGCTGCAGTAATCAAGGTGAGAGATGATGTAGATTCATCTAGGAAAGTGAAAAATGGTGGAATTTCAGGTATATTCTGAAGGAAGAGCCAACAGAATTTCAAGGAAGGAAGGAAGGGAGGAAGGAAGGAAGGAAGGAAGGAAGGAAGGAAGGAAGGAAGGAAGGAAGGAAGGAAAAGAAAAGAAAGAAAGAAAGAAAAGAAAGAAAGAAAGAAAGAAAGAAAGAGAAAGAAAGAAAGAAAGAAAGAAAGAAAGAAAGAAAGAA
>NW_005369870.1:4177764-4178761 GCF_000412655.1 Myotis brandtii
AGAAAGAAAGAAAGAAAGAAAGAAAGAAAGAAAGAAAGAAAGAAAGAAAGAAAGAAAAAGAAGAAAGAAAAGGCTTCAAGACTTTAGGCCTAAGTAACTGGAAAGTTGGAGTTGCTATCAACTGAGTTGGAGGAGACTATGGGTGTGCAGATTTGTGGGCATAGATCAGAAGTTTCAGGTTGGATGTGTTGACTTTGGGAGTCTGTTAAACATCCAAATGGAGAGCTACTTATTCAAATAGTATCTATTTTATAACCTCCCTCCTCACTCTCCACATTCACTCACTTTTTTTTTCCTTCTGTAAATAACCAGACCAAATACAGGAATAGAACTAGCAAATAAAAAGGGCTGAACTGGAAACACAAATTGTAGCTTGAAGAATAAGAGGGGGAGAAACCAAGATGGCGGCATAGGTAAACACCTGAAATTTCTGCCTCGCACAACCACTTCAAAACTACAACTAAAAGACAAAACAGACATCATCCAGAACCACAGGAAGGCTGGCTGAGTGGAAATTCTACAACTAGAAGGAAAGAGAAAAGCACACTGAGACTCAGAGGAGGTGCGGAAGTAAAGTGCAGAGGTACGGAGGAGCACGCATGCGGAAAGGACTGGCAACGGAGGACGCCAGTGTCTTTTTCAATCGGGAGGGAGTCACAAGCTCCTGACTGCTCTGAACTCCAGTTCCGGGGCAAGTCTCTGGGGACCCAGGACTCATATGGGGAGAAACTGGACTGTCTGGCATCAGGCAGAACTCGAGGGCAGCTTTCTCTCAGAGGTGCTTGCAGCGATTACCGGGACACTGAGACCGGACACTGAGACCCAGGGGCCTCTTAGGGCAGGGCTGAGGATCAGCCATAGCTGTTTGCTCCGCCCTGTTGATTACCTGAGACCCCGCCCCACCCAAGCTGCAGCAGAGGCTTTTGCATATGAATGGGCTGGCCCTTTGAGATCTAAAATTACCTAACAAACTGCAGCTGGGTCAGAGAGACCCAGA
>NW_005369870.1:4180835-4196928 GCF_000412655.1 Myotis brandtii
CCTCCTCCTCCTCCTCCTCTTCTTCTTCTTCTTCTTCTTCTTCTTCTTCTTCTTCTTCTTCTTCTTCTTCTTCTTCTTCTTCTTCTTCCTCTCTCTCCCTTCTTCTCTCTCTTAAAAAAATCAATAAAAACAGACTAAAGGGGGGGGGATGGGAGATAACTGTAATACTGTCAACAATAAAAATACATTGAAAAAAAGAATAAGGGGCAAATTCTCTGTGAGATAGCCCAAGCCTGGCTGCTCCTGGCTCCTAGAGCTTCTCCCGGAGCCACTTTCATTCAGACCCATTGTCTTTTCTTTTCCCTCCTGGTTTTTATTTATTTCTATATTAATATTTATTATACATATTGTGTAAACATGCTTCATTAGCAGCTTTTTCATAAAGCCCAAATGCCTCATCTCCTTATTTGATAGCCCATTTATATTAAGCTATACACTAGGTCCTAAAGCACACGATACTGTTTCATGCCTCCATTTCTTTACTTGCAGTGCTCTACCTTTTTGGGGAAGGGAGAGGGGTACATTTTTTTTTTGGAAAACAAATATACAACTTGGAATGGATTTGAGGCAAATTTCATTCTCAGAAATTCTGGGAAGTAAATTGTGCCATTACCATCAGCATCCACTTCATTAATCATGTCCTGTAACTCTGCTTCTGTGGGATTCTGCCCAAGAGACCTCATTACAATTCCCAATTCCTTTGTTGTTATAGTTCTATCACCATCTTTATCAAACAGTGAAAAAGCTTCTTTGAATTCTGCAATCTGCTCTTCAGTTGGTCAGCCATGCTGCAAGCTCTACTGGTCTCCAAGACTCGACCACATAACCACTCAGCTAGCTAGCTCCACTTGGACTCCCAGTTGGGTTCTTGATACTGCCCCTCTTGTTTTATTCTCACACCATCCCAACCTTGGTAATACAACTCCTACTTGACTTTCAAAGCTTACCTTTGGGAAGCATTCCCTGATTCTAATCCACCATGCCCTCAACCCCTTTTCAGGATGGTATGGATTGCTCTTCTGTATCGCCATAGAACCTTGTAAATACCATCCATATTTCACTTACCATATTGAGTTATAATCTGTTTTCTAGTCTGTCTTCTCATTCCAGATTGAAGCTTCTTACGGACAGGGATAGTATCTTATTCATTGCTGTGTTCCCAACACCTGACACTCTATAAACAAACTGAACAAGGATCTCTCATTGTGGGTGTTTAACTTCTTGCAGACAGAACTTTCTCATACCCTTTCAATGTTCCCTTAGGTAATTTAGCCTTTATCTTTAGGTCATGACACTGGAGTACAAAATAAGAAGATAGACATAAGAGAAGAACATAAAAAATGAAAAGGGAGCTGAAAGCCATGTGGTCTAGGAAGGGAGAGAGAGAGAGTATGGCAAGACTTGAGGTATGGGTATCTTCTACTCTCTCACCTTCACCTCCTCAAAACTGAGGAGAGGGCCAATAAAGGGTGGTAAAAACATTCAGATAGATTTAGGCAACTCCCAGGGCAGGAAGACCAGTTTGGCAGAGCTCTGCAGGACAGGGTAATGAGAGGGAAATCTGGAAGCAGTATAAAATTAAACATCAGTATCTGTAGCCCAGGACAAAAATATAAAACCTTAAAATGGAGCAGCTACAATAAAATAGAGAGTAAGGAACACATTTTAGATTATTTGTAATAATAATAAAATTGGTAGCAGAACTGTATCAAGTACTTACTAATTGCTGGCACATTATCTCACTTAACTATTACAGCAACTCTATGATGAATTAACTGCTATTTTTCATATTTAAAAGATGAGGCAATTAAGGCACAGAGAGGTTAAGTAACAGGATTAATGTTGCACAGCTGTAAGTGGTAAAGCCAGGCATCACACCCAGGAGGGTCTACTGATGGAACTCAGGATCTTAACCAGTCTGTATGACCATGATACAGCAACAGGACCAGGTGACTCCTGAACAGAGAGGAAAGGTGGTTGAAGAATCAGAGATCACACCAAGATCTCTATGTTTGGGTTCTCACTCATATGAAAACTTGAATATTACAGTGTATAAAGATATTATTTGACTTACATTTTTTAAAAATATATTTTTATTGATTTCAGAGAGGAAGGGAGAGGAAGGGAGAGGGAGAGAGAGATAGAAACATCAACGAAGAGAGAGAATCATTGATCGGCTGCCTCCTATCAGGGATCGAGCCAGCAACCTGGGCATGTGCCCTTGACCGGAATCAAACCCAGAACCCCTCAGTTCACAGGCCGATGCTGTATCCACTGAGCCAAGCCAGCTAGGCTTGACTTACATTTTTAAAGGATCCCTAGAACATTGTAAAGCCATTGACAAAATGAGAAAGAGAGGCAGTTTAAGGGGAACAATGAATTGAGTTTGGGATATGTTGGTTGTGTCAATATGTCAGACACAGATCAGTTTCTCAAGGATTAGGGTGGGATTTAATGGGAAACAATGAGATTTTTAGGCTCAATCTATAAATTTAAGCTTTTAATTAATGGGAAGGAGATAGTGAAGCTAATCTTTGAATTTAATGACAGACATTTGTTATCTTAAATCCTCTCTGTTGCATTTGCACTGTGATAAATAACTTTTTTAAAAAGTAACATATTTTATCTCCCTGATATTGGAGACATTCACTCAGTCAAGGGACAGGTGAATTTAGAAATCTAGAGAATGGAAATTATCATCATTGTTCTGCATCCAGCAGAAAAGTTTTGTGGTAACTCAAGTCCTCTGTGAGGCTCAGCTATTTCCAGATGCTGGATGCAGCCTTGTGATTCTCAACAAACACCTTCACCCTGCTGTACTTATTATATCAAATAAGGTGTCAACAAGTCATAATCCTGCCTCCTTCATTACCCCAAAACCTGAGTCATTTGCTGAGGTAATCACCATAGGTAAGCCCTTTAGGACAGTGAGTGAACTACCCAGAAATGAAATAGGATGACAGGTAATGAAGTTCATTACCAACAGGTCAACCTCTGTGGTCCTAGCCAAGAGCTCCTTTAGCTCAAATAAGGAATGCTGAGAAGAGAGAAGGTCCCTACTTGAGCAGATATATGCTTTTTAAATAGTCATAATCTCTTCTATTTATCGAGCACTGACTTTGTGCCCAGAACTGGGCCAAGTGCTTTCAAACTTTATCTCCTGAAATCCTCACAACCTGTAGAGGTATATTATTATTTTGTTCCCTTTGAAGATGAGGAAACTGAGGCTTCGAGAAGGGATGTAATTTGTTCATGGGCACAGGCTAATCGTAGAGTCAGGATTCAAACTCAGGTTTGAGAATCCTGTAGTAATCCAGTCTCACGGTAGCTCTGAGGCTTGGGCTGAATCCCACAACACTTCACTAATCTGCCTTGTAAGAGAAACTAAGAGCCATGACAAAATGCCTTGACGCTGTATAGACCCAAACTGGAACCATCAAGCTGGCGCTTGAGGGAAGTTCCTCTGAGAGTGTGCTGCTGGTCAGACTGGCCATACAGGCAGCGTGGACCCTGCCCCTGAAATGCCAGAACTCCCTTCTCTGCATTGTCAGCCAGCAACCTGAAACTCATTTCTGTTGACTTTGAGACCTGAACCTTACATAACCCTTTCCTGTCTCTACTCCTTTTATAGGCCAATGATTTCATGCCACAGTGAAGTCAAATAACCAAGGCATCGGTCAGCAGCTGAACACGAGCTATTGAGGGGAACCAGTGTTCTTTTGTCCAGAACAACTAACCAAGCCTGAAACTATGATGGAAACGTGTGGTATTTCCTGGGGCTGATGTAATGCGGGCAGCTGCCCCAGGTGCTCAGTCCAGACATCCTAACTTGAAAACTAATTGGGATGGCCGAGTTTGGGGACTAGTGCTGGGAAATGAGTTAACCTGGAAGTAATTCTTTCATCCAGAAATTCTGCTACTTTTATATCAAGTGCCTTAGAAAACAGACTCCTTTTTCAGCTTCTCATTCCATACTATAATCTTATTTGTTATAGGTTAAACATTAAGAGTGAGTACTAACCTTCAAATCCTGCGCATAGAGGAAATAATGTCTGTCCTGATAGTAGGCCTCTCTGGGGAGCATGTTTTTTACTCCTTTACGAGACCACAGGTAAGTGTCATTGTTAGAGGACTGTGAGTAATTCTCTCCCACTAGTAGAAACAGCTGCTGTTTTGAACCTTGGAACTTTGATTAATGGTTAATCAGTACCTCACCTGCCCCAGCCTTGAGGTGTTGCTGAAGTGACAGAGCACCCCAGAACACCTTGTCTCATTCTTATTTATTTATTTATTTATTTAAATTTTTATTGATTTCAGAGAGGAAGGGAGAGAAAGAGCGCGATAGAAGCATCAATGATGAGAAGGAATCATTGATTGGCTGCCTCCTGCACGCCCCCCAACAGGGGATTGAGCTCCCAACCTGAGCATGTGCCCTTGGCCCAGGGGTGGGCAAACTTTTTGACTCGAGGGCCACAATTTATTTATTATTTTTATTGATTTCAGAGAGGAAGGGAGAGAAAGAGCGCGATAGAAGCATCAATGATGAGAAGGAATCATTGATTGGCTGCCTCCTGCACGCCCCCCAACAGGGGATTGAGCTCCCAACCTGAGCATGTGCCCTTGGCCCAGGGGTGGGCAAACTTTTTGACTCGAGGGCCACAATGGGTTCTTAAACTGGACTGGAGGGCCGGAACAAAAGCATGGATGGAGTGTTTGTGTGAACTAATATAAATTCAAAGTAAACATCATTACATAAAAGGGTACGGTCTTTTTTTGGTTTAGTTTTATTCATTTCAAACGGGCCGGATCCGGCCTGTGGGCCGTAGTTTGCCCACGGCTGCCTTGGCCAGAATTGAACCCAGGACCCTGCAGTCTGCAGGCCAACACTCTATCCACTGAGCCAAACTGGCTAGGGCACCTTGTCTTATTCTTAAACACTATCTAGTTCTAGATGCTCTCTTTCAGGATGCTGTGTTTACAAGGAAATGGGGATTCCCACCCACCTCCCCCTCTCTAATGACAATCCTGATCTGCTGCCTCCACAAGAGCTCTATTTTATTGATTCATTTGTAGATATTTTAGGGGTCATAAATAATGGATTGGGGGGGGGAGTGGGGGCTCAAGAGAAGGAGACCAAGGTGTAAAAGTAGAGATGCTCTTCCTTGATCCCAAGCCAACACCCTTCAGGTGATGAAACCATCTCACAGTCAGGGCTCTCTGGTGAAAGTGTTGAAACAATGGCTTAGCCATGTAGCCATCCTTAAATGACCTGGCCCCTTGCCTAGGTTAGAGAACAGCCACACCTCACCTTAATGATTTTTGCCCAAAGTCTCTCCTAACCAATGAGAATCCAAACCAGAACAATCATTAACATCGCAACAGACTGACGCAGAAGGATCTTAACCTGGTTCTACCTGTCAGGTTCTAAATAAACCTTCCATCGCCTAGCCCTAGCCTAATGGCTCTTCCTGTGGTTTAAAAGTTGTCCAGGGAGTTGCTTGAGTTCATTCCACATGTGAGTTGAACCTTCCCAAAACAACAAGCAGGTAATTGTCAAGCCCAGGTGGAGTCCTTGGGCCTGTGACAGGGGTTTAGGAGCCATGGAACCATCGGATGCAAACCAGGGAAGCGTGCTCCTGCTCCAAATCCCTTTGTCAAGAAAACAAAGGGGGCTTTGGGCCACGGCTGAAACCTAGTCACAGAGCCTTGGTGTGGAATGTACACAGGCAGCTACAGAATGTCCAGCAACCAGAGAAAAGATCAGAGTGCCTACTCCGTGTAGAGAAATAACACCCATCCTTTTAGTAAAAGTGGAAAAGGCAAGACCCGTCATGGGCAATAACATGAGGTGTAGAAAGGGAACACATTTTAGAACCTGGATTCACCACTGGATGACCTGAGGTAAGTCACATAGTCTCTCTGGGCCCAACACAGTCTTCTCATCTGTAAAATGGGTTTGATAATAGTGCCTACCTCACCAGGTATTTATGATTGAAAGGAGCCAGGGGCCCTGGCTGGTGTGGCTCAATGGACAGAGCAGTGGCCCAACCACCGAAGGGTTGTGGGTTCTATTCCCAGTCAAGGACTCGTACCTGGGTTACAGGTTTGATCCCCGCTCCTGGTCGGGCTCCAGATTCTTTCATACCATTCTGTCTCCCACACTGACAGGAAAGGAGGAAAAGCCAATGTAAAAATGTGTTATCACAGACAGCAGTGCAGTAGTCACCAGTGGGAAGGGGGTAGTGGGGGTTTGAGGGGGCCTAATATATGGTGACGAACGATGGTTTGATTTTGGTGGTGGGCACACAGTGTAATATACAGATTTTGTATCATAGAAATGTACACTTGAAACTTATATGATCCTATTAACCAATGTCCCCCTAATAAATTTAATTTAAAAATGTATTATCGGTCATAGCAGTACTATTCACAATAGCCAAAGGTGCAAACAACCTAAATTTTCATAAGCTGCTGAATAGGTAAACAAAACATGGCATATCCATACAATGGTATATTATTCTGCCATAAAAAGGAATGAGGTACTAATAAATTTTGTTTTACTAAACAAACAAACAAGCAAACAAGGAATGAAGTACTGATACCCACTTCAGCATGGATGAATCTCAAAAACATATGCTAAGTAAAAGAATCCAGCCAGAAAAGGATACATATTGTATGAGTCCATTTATATGAAATATCTAGACTAGGCAAGTTCTTAGAAATTCGTAGTTGCCAGGTGTTGGGTTAGGGAGAAATGAAGAGTGATGGCTACATGGGTACAAGTTTTTTTTTGGGTGTGTGTGTGATGAAAATGTTTGGCAACTGGTGATGGTTTCACAACTGAATGTACTAGATGTCACTAAATTATACACTGTAAAATTCTTTTAAAGTGGTAAATTTCATGTTATGTGTTAGCACAATTTTTAAAAAATCTTATAAAGCTGGTCACTGTTATGGGCACTTGGGGCTTAGTCCTACTAGGATCCTCTGGAGAGCCAAGTAGAATGTGCTTAAGAATTGTCCGCCCTGAATGAGATAAAAGGGAGCACTTATTTACCGGATCCTGGTCCCCAGTGGTCAAGGATTGGGCCCTGGGTATTGACTTTCTCCCCCCTTTTCAGGTTTGCAAATGAGTGAGTGCCCAGCAGGTTAGAGAAACACTGAGACAGAGTGTGAGAGGTTCCTGATGAGGTTTAGACCCAGTGCTATCAGGTCTTACCTGCGAGGAGGTATGTTGTCAGGTCACACCTGGCTGTTGCAGAAATAGTTGGAGTTAAAGTGGGCTGAGGGGATGTGAGGTGAGGCATACAATGTGCCCAATACACCTTCAGTTTGAAATACTACAGATGCAGACTCATAGAAGTAGAAAGTAGATGGGGAGGAGAGAGAAACAGGGAAGAGGTTTGGTGGGTTCTTGTCACTCCCTGATCTTCACTTAAGCTTCAGAGTGTCGTTGTCCCATCTTCTCTCTTTAAAATGGTGATTAGCAGCTGTCTGTCCACAACTTAACTCCACCACAACCTCCTACTATTCAAACTTACCTGCTTAATTTCTACCTCAGGCCCCTTTCACCATGGCATCAGGCTGTCCACATCATTACTGTCTCTACTCTCTCTGCACCCATCATCTTCCTCCTTCTCTCACTTTTCTTCCAAACCTTTTTACAATCCATGATTCATGATTTTAGTCACTCTCTCAAGACAGTTCTAGGCTCTTGCTTCTTAGCACTTTTATACCATTTATCTGATAAAACCCCAACCCTTCTGGTGAAATCAACTCTCAGGTTTCTCTATGGCCACATCCTGAGATGCTCCATTGAAGAACAGATAGCCCACCACAGGACAGATCACTGTGGTAGAGACTACCAATGTCATGCTCTAATATATAATCTTTAATAATAGCACCCTGATGCCTAGTTGGACACATTGCTGCCAGGAATAAAAGACTGCATTTCCCAACTGCCCTTGTATGCAGGTGTGGTCATGTGACTTTGTTCCAGCAAATTGAGGGAGAATGTTGGGTGGTTGGTGCAGGAAAGCTTAAAAAGATATGATTTAGCAGAAGAGCCCCCTTTTTGTCTTCTGGTACAGCTGGGTTGGCCATCTTGAACCATGCAGGGACCATGCAAGTCAAGATGCTCAAGTAAAAAGTAGTAGTTTTGATCCCTAATAAAATCATATACCAGCCCTAGTTTTGCCTTCATAATTCCTTTATATAAAACATAAAGTTTTATTTTTAGTCACTATTATTATTACTAGTTAATTTTATTATCACCAACCTCAAAAGGGCCTGAAATACTACCTAATGATTCTGTCACCTTTTTCCAGTTCATTCATTCTGGAATTCGCCTCTGTGGTTATATCAAATCATCACCACTCTCCTCAAATATCTAACTTCCCATTTCTCACCTCATAGTAAGCTGATGACTGGGCCTCTTGCTTCAATGGCAAAATAGAGGTCATCAGATCAAAACCCCCTCAAATTTCTATCACAAACTTGCCTGCCCACCTTCCCTTCTTTACTACCTTTCCTCTTGCTACCATAGAGACTATATCTCTCCTCCATTTAAGGCAAATCTTTCCACCATCCTATGTCCAACTCACATAGGTTTCTCTTCCTGATATTTTTATTTTACTTAACATAAGGAAAAATGGAAGGCAAAATCTATCTTTTTCAGTGTATACTTCCACCAGTTTTGACCAACATATATATTTGTGTATATACTACCATTGCAATCAAGGACTGTTCCACCATCCCTCAGAATTCCCCCAGCCTCAGGCCAACATATAGAAGGAGCTTAACCCTCCAGTCTCTTGCAGTTCCTAACACTCTGTCTGTTTCTCACATCCCACTGCCTCACTCATTTAGGTTATCTACCTGGCTCCTTCGATATTTGAGTTTGAGGTGCCTGGATTATTCATTCTCTTTCCTGTATCTTTTTAACTAATCCCTTTCTACTCATTCTTTCCTATCAACACTTAATGATGCTCAATTCTCTGACTAGTGAAAACTCCTCCTTTGACCTCTCCAGATACTACCCTCCCCTCACAATCAAACTTCCTGAGTTGTTATTTGGGGATACCCTCAGTCAAATCCCCCCTTTTGGCCTAAAATTCTCGTGATACTCACCAGAAAGGTTGGGGGGAGGGGGAGGAAACAAGTAAACAAACAAAGATAAAAGCAAGTTAAATCAAGATTTGTTGCATCTTTTTCAGATGATAAAGTTCTCATGTTGCCACATTTAACATTGCTTTGGGATTTTGGTAACTGGGCAAACCACCAGAAAGCAAGTGAAAGGAAGAATTGTGGGGGAATACAGCTGAAAATGTGGTCAGGGTAAAATACCGTGGTGAACCATGTGAAGATCTTGGACTTTGGAGCAATGCAAGCCATTGGTGAGTTTAAGCAGGGTATGACCTAATCAGCTTAGGTCACATATCATGTTTTCAGTCCCCCTGAGAATACTCAAGCCAGTAGTGTTGACAAGACTGTGTAAGACGGAGGCTGGTCTTAGCTCTGACCATTTCTCCATGGTCACGAATGTTTACTTGGACAGTTTAGCAGCACGTCTCGACACGTGTTTTTTCACTCTACATGAAACTCACATTCTGAAGGATCTTAAATATTACCATTAGTATCAATAAAACTGGCTAATGGTTGTATAGTTCTTTAAGGCTTCTACATGCTTCCACAAATCTATTTTATCTAATCCCACTATCTATTTGATTCTCAATGCAACTCCGTAAAGTAGGAGTTGCATTGAGAATCAATGCTATTGGCCCCATTTTGTATGGGGTCAGTGCTCTTATCAAGGCTTACTTGCCAAGCTCAGAAGGCCCAGGGCAGGGTCCTGAGCCAGGTTTTCCAACTCAGAAACCTGTGCTCTGTCCCTTTTGGTCACAGGGCCTTCATATAGCAGGTACCAAACAACTAATGAAATTTTGTAATATTTACAAGGATAAGTAAGAAATAATATGAATTTGGGGGAATGGGTGGAACTAATTAGTTCAATTTTGATCATGTTGAATTTGAAGTGACTACAGAACCTTCAAGTAGAAAACCCAGTAGACACATATAAGGGTGTTAAGCCAGGGAAGGATTATATGTGTCTGTATTTATTTTAGGATGAAAGGTCCTCAGAACTTGCTGTCTTGTTGTAGGACGAATCTAGTGGATTAACCCTAGCAGAGGTTGGTCTATTATCATAGATGATTCTATGGTAAAAGAGCTTTTTTTTTGTTTTGTTCTGGAAATTAGATTTAAAACTTGACTCTATTGAGCACTTGTCTTTTAGGAGAAAATCTATACAGTAAACAGAATATAATATAATCAGTCAAAGAACATAATTTGCAATACTTTGATGGATATTGAACATAACTTAATCACTTGATTGTGCCTTCGTTTTGAAATTAGTTGCTCAATATAGCTGCTGAGCTAGGTTCCAAGTGGGGATGATAATCATGTATGAGAGCTGATGTAGGTAGTGGTATGAAAAAAACCAGGAGTAATTTAAAGCTCAATTTAATAGGTGATATTTAGGTTTAAAACTCACAACAGTAAAACTAATTTCAAAGTAGTGTAGGAAACACAGCTTTGTTTTCTGCAATTTTGAAACTTACAAGCCTCTGACCCTTTCTTTTTTCCCCTGTTAAAAACAATTGTTTTATGAAGTGAGTTTTGGTTGCTGCCAGTTTCAAAAACAACCCTAGCTTTCCCTTCCGTCCCCCCTTTGCCTTTGCTGTCTCCTTGGCCTAGAATGCCTTTCTTACACCATCTGTCTCTCTAAAATCCTCTTCATCCTTCATGACCAGTGGCTGGTCACATATCACAGTGCCTTTGTTGAGCTCCTCCCTAGAACACCTACAGCAACTGAGCCTATTACTCAGGGCAGTTTCTTCTGAAGAGGATAGTTGTGTGCTTTATCTTCATCAATAGATTCTTAGCTCTTCCTTTGGGTTAAGATTGGCTTTTAACTTGTGTGCCTCAAAACTTCTAAAATGGTGTTGGCAACATGATAGTCATTCAATATTTGTAAAAAGAAGGAAGGAAGGAAGGAAGGAAGGAAGGAAGGAAGGAAAAAAAGGGGTAGCAGGAATTGGGACACTTAGTATTAATGAGGCCCTTAAAGTTGACCAATAGAATTTTCTTTGGTTAACCCTAGATAATAATATGGTGGTTATTTTTGGAGAAACCTCTTTTCCCATTTAAGCCCCCAAATGAAAATGGAAGGGTTGAAATAAACAAATAATATTTGAAATGTAAAAGCTTATTTTACAAGGCAAAAGTCATTACACTGTTAAGGCTATATTTTCAAATAGGATGGCAAATTGTTTTCTACGGATATGCTCCCATTACACAAGTTCTGTCTTTAAGATACACTATGATTGTAACTATGGAAAAAACCGACCTCAGCGGAGACAAAATAACAGGAAGGACACTTTCTAAATGTATTCCCCCCTCCGCCATTTATAAAAATGTATGTTAAAAGTATTTTTAACATAAATTAGGACTTTTATTACAAAGAGCTGTTTTTTTAAAAAAAAATTCTGCCTTCATCAAAAGAGCATCTGTTTCTACTACAAGAGATTCTTGGATTAGTACCCAAAGTGTTATTTTTCTGAGTCGAAGTAAAGAAAATTTGGTAAAAATAAAGCCCCCAGAGCGCTCAGGAAACACTTGGCAATGAGCGCGTTTAGTGCATCTAACTGAGGACCGTTTTCTAAATACACTCAACAGATTAAAGAAAGGCAGAGGATGCGACAGAAAGCGTTGCTTACAGTGGGAGCAGATAGTTTCTCTATGAATCACACAGGGAGTTAGGCGCCCCTTACATACCTTTGGCAATGACCAGTAACTGCACTCGTATAACTAACTTTATGTTTTCTTTGCAGCACTATTCTTTTACCAAACTAAATTCTTCCTCCAGGAGTGTTGACTGGATACTTCTGCTTCTCTCTATTTAACTGTGAATCTGGTAAAAGACACACGTCCAGATCTCCAGCCATGTCCTCCTACCCCTTTTCTCACTTCCTCTTATAATATTTTTTTCCCTCCCTGATGAAAAGCATCTTATTCTCCCAATGTGGAATTTTCTCTTTCTCTTTTTTAATTCATAAAAGTATAAATAAGGAAACCACAACCATTTACAATCTCATGGCCCTTAGAGGATCACAGTTTATATTTTCTTCCATCTTTTAAAAATGGGTCTATCCATAGAAATAATATTTTTTAAACCATAGAAATAAACTGCACTGTTTTTGTATCCTGCTCCCCTCCACCCCACACACCCCACCAGTTAACATTATATCATGGTCATTTCCCCTCGTCAGTGGAAACTTTGCCAACTTCATTTTTATTTTTTTTAAATATTTTTATTTATTTCAAGGAGGAAGGAAGAGGGAGAGAGATAGAAACATCAATGATGAGAGAGAATCATTGATCAGGCGCCTCCTGCATGCCCCACACTGGGGACAGAGCCTGCAACCCAGGCATATGGCCTGACCGGAATCAAACCATGACCTCCCCTTTCATAGGTTGGCGCTCAACTACTGAGCCATGCCACCTGGGCCCCAACTTCATTTTTAATGAATAATTCACCATTTCAATGTACTTCACTTTTTTCTTCAAGATGCAAAGGTCTTTGGGTCCTAATGGGCTGTTCAAAGGCTTTTTCGTGACCATTTGTGATGACCTTCCTGAGGGCAGCTTTGCCCCTTATTCTTATCTAGGCAACATGGAGTGATGCCTGACACCAGAATGAGCTGGTTTAGAGTGAATCTAGTCCCAAACCTTGAGGTGACGGGTGCAAAGGAACAGATCCAAACCAAGCTTTGCCTTCCATGCCACTTGAGTTTTATCAGCTTAAAAAGGAGGCCACAGAAACAATTCTTTTAGCAATTTTTAAAAAGGGTTTAGAAAGATTTCTTTTCCTTAAACTAAGATGCACCCGGAACAGAGGGAAAACTAAGAGCAGGAAGAATACTAGGAGGAGGAGGAAATGGCAGCCCCACCCGACTCAGGATGGAAGGAAAGTTTCTAGTCAGATGACAGTAAATGCTCAGAGAGGCAATTAAGTCTAGAATCTTAATACTGATTAGTTGAAGGGCCCTGGCTGACAGAAGAAGGAGGAAGATGAAGCAGGGTGAGTGCTGGAAACCTAACTTTTCTAAAGTGCTAAGTCAAGAGAGCGAGATGTATAGAGAGGGCAGAGAGCGCACAGAAAAGATAGGAGGGCCTATATTGATGTGGATAGTTCATTGTATAATCTGGCTTCTTTCTCCCAGTTCTTTACCTTCAGTCATTCATTTTGTTATGAATGGATTCAGTTTAACTCTGAAGCTTGGGGAGTCTGAGGTGGCCCACAAGGACCTTGACCTTTACCCCTTGGTGCCCTTGGTGCTTGAGAGGCCATTTCTGTGGCTGACTCTGGAGCTGTGGGAGGACCCCTGGGGTCCTAGATCTCTCTCCTGGCCCAATTTCTCCTCTGGCTCTCAGCTCCCCTCAGAGAGACGCTCTCCTGCCTTTGGGTTCTTTTTTGAGTTCCCTTAGAACCAATGCTGCTCTGCTGCTGGGAGTGAGAAAAAGGGTGGGCCAGCCTGGCAGGCTCATGGGAAGGGCACTAAACATGGATTATGTATTTTTTAAATTTGTGCTGTAAATTATACATCATAGAGTGGAATCTAAAAAACAAAATAAATGAACAAACAAAACAGAAACAAACATAGGTATATAGAACAAACTGATGGGTTGCCAGATGGGAGGGGGGTTGGATGAAAAGGGGGAAGGGGTTAAGATGTACAGATTGGAAGTTACAAAATAGCCACAGGGATGTAAAGTACAGCATAGGGAATATAGTCAATACTATTTTAATAACTACATATGGTGTCAGTTGGGTACTAGACTCGAAGGGCTCACTTTGTAAGTTATATAAATGTCTAACCACTATGCTGTACACCTGACTAATATAATATTGAACATCAACTGTAATTAAGTTTTTAAATTATTAATAAAAATAAGAAATAAATTACATATCATAGAAATTATTAGAAATTTGAGATGTACATGGTATTTTAATATAAGCCAGAGTTCAGTAGAGAAGGTTCAAGAGGCTTATTCATATGCTAGATTCCAGGGTACTTTTGTGCTAAATTCTAGGCTATTTTTCTTCCTTCAGTTATCCCCAACTATAGGGAGCCTAAAAAATGTTATAGTATCTTTTAAAATACGATACTTCAATTAAATAATACACACAAAAATAAATGCTTGTTATAAAAAAGTTAAAAGTTCATATATTAGGATTTTAAAAAGACCAAGTCCCCCTTTACATACATATGTATTTCCAATCTGGCTTTTTTTCTCATAGGAAGAAAACTGTTAACAATTTAGTTAACTGCTTCCAAATAATACTAGGTTATATAAAATTATTTGTTTTTTACAATGAGATTACATAATATATTATCTAATGACTTGCTTTTTAAAGAGATAAATCATATATCTTGGAAATCTTTGCATGCCAATACAAAGATCTGAAATAAATTATAGTTTTCAATTTTGGGTAGATAAGCATAATGTATTTAATAAATTTATTAATTAGTTTAATTTATTACTATGCCTTGTTCATGGACATTTAGATTGTTTCCAATATTTTGCCCTTATATACAATGCTGCAATGTGTGCAAATGTTTTTTAACTGAAAGATTTCTAAAAGAGGGACCATTGGATCCACTTTTAGTTTTGATGGATATTAGAGGGGAGAGAAAACTTAACTGTTTTCCCCTCTACCAATTAAGTTCATTGGCTGGGGACCTATAAATTAGACTAACAAGAGAAAAATAAATGGAAGTTTATTAACATGTGTATTGCAGATACACATGGGATCATTCAGTGATGAATAACTCAAAGAGTTGGTTAGAACTTGGGCTTACATAGCATCTTAACAAGGCAACAGTGAATTTTTAGAGAAGGGAAAGACAAAGGAAGAGGACTTTGAGTTTCTAGTGCAGCAAATCATAGCAAGGGAAACATATGGGGAAACTAATGGGAGATAGGACTAGTTATAAGCTTGGTATGTGGATTCCTCCGCTGCTTCTCTGGGATGTTGAGGGTCCAGAGCTCTCTCTGGTGATAACTTCTATTCTTTCTCTTAGAGAGGAGAGAGAGAACACATTTACAAGTTTATGTCCTCCTTTTAGACAAATGGGGGGAGGGCAGAGAGCCCTTCTTGTATATGCTTCTTCTCAATTGCCTTTAGCTCAAAAAAAATCTCTATTTTTTGGGATGGCATATTCTGCTACCCTTCAATATCAATCAGTTTCTCTAAAAAGTCTGTATGAATTCACACTTCCACCATATGAGACAGTCTATTCCAGTGATGGCAAACCTATAACATGCGTGTCAGAGGTGACACGCGAACTCATTTTTTTGGTTGATTTTCTTTGTTAAATGGCATTTAAATATATAAAATAAATATCAAAAATATAAGTCTTTGTTTTACTATGGTTGCAAATATCAAAAATTTCTATATGTGACACGGCACCAGAGTTAAGTTAGGGTTTTTCAAAATGCTGACACGCCGAGCTCAAAAGGTTCGCCATCACTGGTCTATTCCATATACAAAATAAGTTATTGGTATTTTAAAAAATATTTTTGAATGAATCAAAGATGGGGTCTCATTATTGTTTTAGTTTTCATTTCTCTGATTATAGCAAGACTTAATATTTATAGAAACTTTAATATATTATGGACATTAATCCAGTGCTATATTTTCTGCAAAAGACCTAATGATTTAACTTGTGTAGCCAGCCGGGAACACTTTTATCCTGCCAGCAGCTATTTGCTGAGTACTGGGTGTCAACAATCAAACAATATAGTTAATTATGTAGACATTAAATAAAAATAATGGTTCAAAGAAACATGTCGGTCAGTGATTAACTGACAAATAAGTGGTTTAGAGTCTAAGAAATTGCAGAGCAGCGGGAAGACCAGGTGGGCCCTGGGACTGGTCTGCCCTGACAGGCTGGCATTTAGGAGAGGAGGCTGAGATGGAACTGTGGTTTTCATTGTGTTCTTTGGAACCCTAGGGCTCTGCAAAGAA
>NW_005369870.1:4197042-4210502 GCF_000412655.1 Myotis brandtii
CTCCTCCTAGGTCTGTTTATTACATTTTCATTTGAATAAAACACCGCATTCATTTACTTGAAAAAAAAAAGGGGGGGCTGGGGACTTCCAGAGCAGCCACACATGCCAGAAGAACTAGGTTCTGGAGTCAATTTGTCCAGATATAAGTGACAATTTTGCCACCTACTAGGTGGGTGACACTGGGAAAATTAACCTCATTGATCCTCTGTCTGCTCATCTGTAATATGGAGTTAATAAGATCTTGCTGGGTATTTGTAGGAATAGGAGATAATGCATATAAATCCTGGAGCTTAATAATATTTAGTCAATATTAGCTAGATGCAAAACTTTTTTTACAGGTGTTAAGATACCTCCATGTTCTGAAATGTTTAAGAAGGATTCCATGGAGCGGGTGGATGCTGAGTTTTGCCTGAAGAATAGTTACAATGGGAACATGTAGAGATTGGGGAAGGGGCAGCGACCATGCCGAGGTAGAGCTGGGCATGACCTATTTGGAGGCCACAAGTGAAGCAGAGTTTATGGCTATTGGGAGATAAGATGTTGGGACCACATTGTAGAGGGCTTTGAATGCTTGACTAAGAAGTTTGGACTTGAACCTTTAGGTAATAAAACACTTTTTCTCTTGCACACTTAAAGAGGCACAGAGGCACTGCATAATCTCATCACATAGGAATCTTCCTGTGTTCTCACACAGATGGACCCTTTCACATTTTTTAAAAGGGAAGAAATAAAAAAGAATGAAGCATTTATCAAAGTCCCAAACTGAAAATACTAATGAGTAGTAGAAAAATAAAAGATATTGACCAAGAAGCTGGATAGAGTGACAGAGGCAGGAGGAGGGAAGGAGCTGAGTCCACCTGACAGTGGGTGGCAGGTGCCAACTCTCTCTCTGCTGGCTGAGCCGGGGATAACTCATCTGTTGCCATCTCCACCTGGAGCTTCCCAGTCCCTCACCAGTAGCCTGATTGCCCTAGGTCACAGTGATGGCGAACCTTTTGAGCTCAGCGTGTCAGCATTTTGAAAAACCCTAACTTAACTCTGGTGCGTGGACAGAGGGATAGAGGCAGGAAGAGGGAAGGAGCTGAGTCTACCTGACAGTGGGTGGCAGGTGCCAGCTCTCTCTCTGCTGGCTGAGCTGGGGATAACTCATCTGTTGTCATCTCCACCTGGAGCTTCCCAGCCCTTCACCAGTAGCCTGATTGCCTAGGTCCTAGGACATTATTGGCAGTGGGTTCTTTTAACCGGCCCCAGTCTTTATCCAAACCAGCTGTTTATTTGCCTGCCACCTGCCCATGGACACCGGTGTCCCTTGAACACATAGGTTTTCCTCACCAACACCTTTGTTTAGGTCCTTATCTTTTGCCTGAGATGATTGCAACAGAGTTCGCACTGCTCTTCTCTTGTTCATTGTGTTTTTCCTCTGGTCTGGGCTACATACCACAGCCAGATTAATCCAGAAGTACAGCATAGATCATGCCACTTCTGCTCAAAAACTACCTTTAATCAAAGTAATACTTTCCCCTAAATACAAAAAAGATATGTGTTTAAGCTAAAGCTTGGACAACCCAAAAGAACTCAAAGAGAAATTTCCCATAATTTTACCCTCTAAAGGTAATCTGTAACATATTTCCCATATTCTTTGTCCTGTTTGTTGATTAAGTCAAGATGAGAGGCACAAAGCTTGTGTATCTAACTTTTACTGTAAGAATATGTGTTGCACCAAACCATAATTTTTGTACACAAATTATGATTTTTTAAGGAAAAATTCCTAGAAGAGGAATTTATGGCTCCAAGGTATTTGTGTTTTAAGGCTTTCTTTTGTTTTGTAATACATTGTGATAAATTGCCCTCAGAAAGTCATAAATTGTATTCTCCCATCAAGGATAAGTGTACACATTACTACCAAAGCCAATAGCAGCATCTTGGCCCTGCTACCCTCACAGACTCTTCTCCTTCTGTCCCCTCCAGCCTCACTGCCCTCCTGCCAGATCATTGTCCTCCCGCTTCATGCATGTGTCATGTATCCATTCAACAAACATCTCTAAGCACCCGCAAGGGGAGGCAGGAGAATGTGAAGGGTTAGGGGACAGGCTCCAGATTCTGTATTTGAATTCCAGCTCTGCCCTGCAACTTCCTGCATGTCGGGAACAATATTCACACCTCTATAGGAGTGGTTGTGAGAATGTAAATGATTTAAGTCATGTAAAACACTTCAGACAGTGCCTGACATGGTAAGTATTAAGTACAAAAGAACATTAGCTATAATTATCTGCAATTAGAAACCCTGTTCCATTCTAGGCAGGTGTAAAAGGTGGCCAAGGACTCTGCTTCCGTGGAACTAATTCTAGATATGACTGAGTGCTCTGCAGAAAATAGAGGGTGTTGAGATGGCAAGTGACCATAGGATGGGAGGTGGGGCATCATCTTCAATGGTCAAAGAAAGTCCGTGGTTACCTCTGAACCAAGACTCAAAGGGAGAGATAAAACCTTCCGTGAGAACCTGGCTGGTGTGGCCCAGTGATTGAGTGTCAACCTATGAACTAGAAGGTCAATGGTTCGATTCCCAGTCAGGACACATGCCCTGGTTTCAGGCTCAATCCTCAGTAGGAAGTGTGCAGGAGGCAGCCAATTGGATGTTTCTATCTCTCTATCCCTTTCCCTTCCTCTCCCTCTAAAAAATCAATAAAAATAAAACACCACCATATTATTTTTTAAAAAAAAATCTTCCACAACAGCAGGGCTGCCTCAGGTTTTGATCTCTCAGAGAACAAGAGTTTTGTATCTCAGAATTCATTGCAGGCAGAGGGCTGTTTTAATGTCTCTCTTAATTTTTTTTTAATGCTGATAATACATGGGGATATATTTTGATCCTTTTTATATCCTTGTCTTTGTATTAATTAAGCACCAGGCGTCTTGTGGCTGGGGCTTACCTCTCCTCTCACTTGTTACTAACTCCATGGGCCAGTGGCCAAGTCAAGCCTTGTGGGCACTGACATGTTGTTACTCATTAATTCTGCTTGATTTCCTGCTTTGTGGAATCTCTTCCTCATCCTCTTGGCTTTTTCCCCTGCTCTTTTGAAGGCCCTCCCTTTGGTTCGCTGAAGTCATTGTCTTCCTGACATGAAAGGCGCTTCAGTGAGCCAAATGTGTAATTATATTAAGTGGGATAATAAAAAAGGAAACCTGAGCCTCCAATGGCGATGAGTTTTCTCCGTGCACTGCAACCTTGGGCACAAAGAGGAAGACCGCTTCCTTCTTCCTCCTCCCTTTCCTTCTAAACCAAGAGTCAGCCTGGGTCACGGGAAAATGGAGTTGGCTGCCCTTAGGATGATGCTCGGAGCTGTGGACAGCGGCCAGGAAAAGGCTGCCCCAGTCCTGGTCCTTCCTGCAGAAGTTGTCTTCACTGCCTGGGTGGGTGCCTGATCTCTCAGGATGGAATAGCCATTGGGCTCTATGTGTGCAGTGGAGGGGCTTTCTGGGGAGGCTCAGTAGATCCTGGGATGAAAATGTCAAGACCCTCAGGAACAAATGGTATGCAGCCAGTTTCCAACAGGATCTAGGCCAGTTGCTTTCCAACTTTTAAAATATATATATATATATTTGTTGATTTCAGAGAGGAGGGAAGAGGGAGAGAGAGATAGAAACATCAATGATGAGAATCATTGATCGGCTGCCTCCTGCACGCACCCCCCCCCCGTTACTGGGCATCAAGCCTGCAACCTGGGCATGTGCCCTTGACCAGAATTGAACCCAGGACCCTTCAGTCCGCAGGCCGACGCTCTATCCACTGAGCCAAACCGGCTAAGGTGCTTTCCAATTTTTTTATTATGGCCCACAATTTACATCATGACTGAGAGCAAACTCGAGTTTTTCCTGTAGGATACTGTTTGGCAGCATCCCTAGCCTCCACCCACTAGATGCCAGTGGCAGCCTTTCTCCACGTTGTGGCAACAAAAACATGTCTCCAGACATTGTCACCTGTCCTTCAGAGGACAAAATTTCCCTGGTGGAGAACCACTGACATAAATGAATGTACTGCTAGGGGAAAAAACCTAATAGATTTTTGTTGCCAGAAATACAATAAAAATCGCCAGCAAAAATAGCAAAGGGAATACAATCTGAGGATGCATTATCACTAGTACTAAGAGCAACCAATGATCCCTGAGTGCCAATTTTATACCTGCTGCTACGCTAAGGTCTTTGCATGTGAATCTTTACTTAATGCCCATATGAGCCCTATGAGGTAGGGATCCCATTGTCTCCTTTCTCACCCAAGGACACTGATGTCTAGGGACATTAAATGACTCATTTGAGGTCTCACAGCCGAGGTGGTGAGTCTCATTCTCGCACACTGTGCTATGAGAGTTTTTAAACCAGGGGTGGGCAAACTTTTTGACTCGAGGGCCACAATGGGTTCTTAAACTGGACTGGAGGGCCAGAACAAAAGCATGGATGGAGTGTTTGTGTGAACTAATATAAATTCAAAGTAAACATCATTACATAAAAGGGTACGGTCTTTTTTTTTTTTTAGTTTTATTCATTTCAAACGGGCCGAATCCGGCCCGTGGGCCGTAGTTTGCCCACGGCTGTTTTAAACTGTTCACTGAATACCCACACAGTGGCACCCCAGGAAGCAGTAGTCAGTGCCCTCAGACACTGGGAACATGGTTGAGAAGCAAGAAATAAGCTACAAGTAACCCTGAGGCTCCCATCTGTCTAGATTCCTACAGCAAGGACATGCCTGTAGCTGAGGTCCCAGCCTCCAGTTAGCTCACTGACTTAATTCATAAAAAATTATAATTTGCTCTTTCTTTTCTCAGCAGGCTAATAGAGTAACTTATAGAAGACTAGAGACCCAATGATGACATTTGTGCACTGGAGGGGGGGGGGCGGTTCTTCAGCCCAGCCTGCACCCTCTTGCAGTCCAGGACCCTTAGACCTGATCCCCCGGGGATCAGGCCTTAGCCGGCAGTCAGACATCCCTCTCGCAGTCCAGGGCTCTTGCAGTCCAGGACCCCTCACTCCTTACTTCCGGCCTGCAGTAGAGGTGGGAGAGGCTCCCACCACTGCTTCTGCACTCACCAGCCATGAGCCTGGCTTCTGGCTGAGGGGCACTCCCTCTGTGGGAGCGCACTGACCACCAGGGGGCAGCTCCTGCATTGAGTGTCTGCCCCCTGGTGGTCAGTGCATGTCATAGTGACCGGTCGTTCCACCGTTCAGTCAGTTTGCATATTAGCCTTTTATTATATAGGACTAAAGGCCCGGTGCACAAAATTTGTGCATGGGGCGGGGGAGGTCCCTTAGCCTGGTCTGCGCCCTCTCACAATCTTGGACCCCTCAGTGGATGTCTGACTGCCCCTAACCACTTGCCTGTGGGATTGGGCCTAAACCGGCAGTCAGACATCCCTCTCAAAATCTGGGACCACTGGCTCCTAACTGCTCGCTTGCCTGCCTGCCTCATCACCCCTAACCACTCTGCCTGCCTGCCTGATAACCCCTAACTACTCTGACTGCCTGCATGATTGCCCCTAATCCTCTGCCTGCCTGCCTGATTGCTCCTAACTGCTTGCCTGTCTGCCTGATCGCCCTTAACCACTCTGCCTGCTTGTCTGATTGCCCCTAACTGCTCTCCTGCCTGCAGGATCACCCCTAATGGCCTCTGCCTCGGGCCCCGCCCACCGCGTGCCCCCCCCCATGGTTTCATCCAGAAGGTCATCTGGAAGGACATCCAGAATGATGTCCAGAAGGTCATTTGGCTGTCTGGTCTAATTAGCATATTACGCTTTTATTATTATAGATTGTTAACACAAGTGGCAAGGTTAAGTTTCAGTTACCTGGAAACGATTTGTTTTCTGGGACAGAGGTCACCGGGATCATCGTCCTCCCACTCTCAGGCCAGGACCTGCTGAATTCCCCTCTGAAGCTGAGCCCTGAAACCAGGGAGCAGGGTGGCAGAAGGCCTAAGATCTGGACAGGAACCTTGCCTAAGTCAGAGCCAGGTGCCGCAGAAATAATTGAGAAGCGTCGGGGGGAGGCTGAGCCCAGGGAACCACGGCTGGGCGGTGACCTTGCCTCCCTCTCTCCCAGTGGCAGCCTTAGAGCTCAGGTCCGTGGACCTGCAGAGCCCCAGGAACAACAAGGCGCATCACACGCAGGAGATGGGCCTGAGGCGGCTTATCGTGCGCCGGGGCCAGCCCTTCACGCTCCAACTGCATTTCAACCGACCTTTCCACTGCGGGACCGACCACATCACCTTCATGGCTGAGACCGGTGGGTTCACCCTCCCCAAGGCAAAGTCCACTTGTCGGGCACCTACCTCTCCTTCCTGAGCCTCCCTTCCTCTCTCCTCCTGGGATCCCCCAGGACCCCGTTACTGCTCAGCACCCTATTCGTGTTGTTAAGAAAAGATGTGGCCAGCTCAGCAAACTGATGTTGTGATAACAACGACCAACCTTTAAGTATACTACAGGCACTGTACTAAACTTCACACACATTAACTTACTTAATCCTCATGATGAAACTTTCAGGTGGGTACTATTATGATCCCATTTTACAAATAAAAGACTGAGGCCCAGAGATCTTCAGTGGCTTCCCCAGGGACACACAGTGGCAGTAAAAACCTTAAACCAAAAGCCATTAGCAGCAAGTGGTGGGAGAAGGTGAAGGTCACATAGACTTCGAACCTCACCTTGGGGTCGTTCTTTCCTACACAGGACCCGCACCCACGAAGCTGTCAGGAACCCGAGCTACCTTTGGACTCACCCAGGCTCGACAAGGGAATGTCTGGAGTGCTTCTGACTTCACCATTGACTCCAACTCACTCTTTGTCTCCCTTTTCACACCAGCCAGTGCAGTCATTGGTCCCTACACTCTGAAGATAGACATCTCTCAAGGCCAGGGTTACAGCATGACTCACCCAGTGGGGACTTTCATCCTGCTTTTTAACCCTTGGAGTGCAGGTACAGCTTGCTCACAGGTGGTAATGCTAACCTGATCCATTGGGAATGTTCTACCTAGAAAGCCCAGAAGAAAAAATGCTGCATAGCTATGCAATACATTACCTAGTGCCCACTAAAAATCATCTTTACAAGGAATTTTTAGTGCATGATGAAAATGTTTATGGTGTGATTTTTAAAAAAATTTTATATTTCCTCAGGAAAACATAGCACTATTGAGTATCTGTTACATCCTATGGAGAATTTCAATCTTAGGTCACAGTATTACAAGAGCTTGGTTTTGGTCCCATAAACTCTCTTTGAAATGTGTGATGTTCAGTGAAATAGATTAGGAGATGGAATACAATGTGATATGTAATTGTATTACACACACGTGCAGAGAAAGAGAGAGAGTGCCCAGAATACACCAACATGTGTCTTTGAGGAGTGGGAAAGAGCAATTTTCATTGTCTTCTTTCCAGCATCAGTGTTTTCCAAATTTCTACAACAAACTTGCTGCTTTTACAATCAGGAAAAGATAATTATTATTTTTTAAAAGTATACATTTTATATATCTGGCATCTAGAAAAACACATTATAGACTTTTAAGGGGTCCACTCTTGATTTCTATTGCCATCAACCCATTGCTTCTCCTTTTTCCAGCAAGATACTTTCATTACCATTTTTCATTTTTATTACCCTGTTTTTTTGGTTCGGGGTTTTACCCCCTTTATTACTCTTACGTGTTCAGAGGATGACGTCTACCTGCCCAGTGAAATACTGCTGCGAGAGTATATCATGATGGACTATGGCTTTGTGCACAAGGGTCATGAACAATTCATCACCTCCTGGCCCTGGAACTACGGGCAGGTAACACTCCCCCGGGAAGGTGGGCTCACAAAGGCTGCTAACAAAACTCAGGGCGTGCGGTGCTGGACCAATTTCCCATCCGGTGAGGGGGGCAAGGAAGGAAAGGGAGATGCCTTTCCCTCTTAGTTGTTAATATTATGAACAACTTAAACCATAATCGAAGTGGGCGGGCTACTGTAGTGAACGTTCATGAACCTGCCTCTGTTTCAACAGTGATCAATTTATGGTGAATCTTGTTTCCTCTATCCCAGGGGTTTGCAAACTATAGCCCACGGGTCAAATGTGGCCCACTGTCTGTTTTCACATGGCCCAGGAATGAAGCATGATTTTCACATTTTTAAATTGTCGAAAAAGAATTTAAAAATAATATTTTGTGTTGTGCAAATTATATGAAGTTTAAACTTTAGTGTCCATAAATACCACTTTATGTATTTATTTATTTATGTTAATCCTCACCCAATGATAGTTTTCCATTGATTTTTAGAGAGAGTGGAAGAGAGAGGGAAAGACAGAGAGAAACATCGATGTGAGAGAAACACATTGATTGGTTGCCTCCTCCTGCACAAGCCCCGACCAGGGCCCAGGCCAGGGAGGAGCCTGCAACCAAGGTATGTGTCCTTGACTGGAATTGAACCTGGGACCCTTTGGTCTGCTGGCCAATGCTCTATCCACTCAGCCAAACTGGCTAGGGCATTAAATACTATTGGAACACAGCTATGCTCATTCGTTTAGGTATCATCTGTGGCTCCTTTTGTGCTATGGAGGCAAAGTTAAGTAGCTGAGACAGAGTCCCTCTGGCTTGCAAAGCCTGAAATATTTACTATTTGGTCCTTTACAGAAAAAGTTTGCCAACCTCTGGTGTAATGTCTGGCATTTAGTAGGCATTCAACAAACATTCATTTAATCCAGTAATACTTCAGAATATAGCTCTAAAAGATGACTTTCTGAAAAACAGAATCCCACAATATATACAAAATGAGCAGCAATTCTTCAATAACATCAAATATCCAGTCAGTGTACAGAGCGGGGACCTCTGGCTCTGGCCAACTTTTCTGCTCCCAACCACCAGCCACAGCTGGTGCAGCTTCTCTCTGTCCACACACCAGGAGGGAAGAGCAGGGGAAGCAGGGAGCCCTATGGAGGAAGATCAGCGTCCCAGTTCTTCAACTGTGACAACCTGTGTAGTTTTTTGGAAACTGAGACAAATGCCAGTGCATTTGGCAGCCAAAAGGACTGTGACATGTCACAAACACGTGCTGAACGAATGCCATGAGCTGCACTGGCTTCTCCCGTGCTGAACCCTCTACCTGATTTAAAGGCTCCCCACACGCCCCCCCCCCCCCCCCCCGCCCGCCCCCCCCCCCTGCCACTGCCCACTGGTCCGCCACAGGGCCTGCTCCTTCCCGACTCCCTCTGTCCCCAGAACACCCCTCGCTCTCTCCTGGTTTCCTTCCGATGCTCAGGGCTCTTTCTCATCCACCGTACTGGGCCCCACATTCACAGCCATCCCATCCATGCTGCCAGATCACCAGGAAGGCACCGACTGGCCTTGCCCTGTGTTTATCCATCCGATCTTTTCCCACAAGTCCTCCAGAAATGAGACTCTCCAGGCCCCTGTCCTGGTACCCGCCATGCTCAAAGACTCCCCTCCTCTCTCCCTGTCTACCTCACCCTTCAAAGCCCACCAGCTCCAATAGCCTTCTCTGATCTCTTCAGCCAATGAGGTTCTTTCCTCTCTGAACTCTCTTTGTATTTCCCACCAGCACCACCCGGGTCAGTGTTGCAGAATTCTCATTTTGATTTATAAGCTCTTCCAAGGCAGAGCCTTATCTGATATGAAGCCCCACCCGCCTACACACCTTCCCTAAAAGTCTGTTGTTTCCTTGAAGTTTCAGCATTTTAGATGTTTTCAGTCTTTTCTTTTTTTCTCCCTTGCACTCACTTGGAAGTTTGAAGAGGACATCATAGACATCTGCTTTGAGATCCTGAACAAGAGCCTGTACTTCTTAGAGAACCCATCCAAAGACTACTCGCAGCGGAACGACGTGGTGTACATCTGCAGGGTGGTGAGCGCCATGGTAACGACAGAAGCTTCCCCGCCCACTGAGGGCAGTCGGAGCTTCCCCTGGGCACGATGGAGACCCACCCATCTGTCCTTTGCAGATCAACAGCAACGATGACAACGGCGTGTTGCAGGGGAACTGGGGCGAGGACTACTCCCGGGGGGTCAGCCCACTGGAGTGGAATGGCAGCGTGGCCATCCTGCGGCAGTGGTCAGCCAGGGGTGGGCAGCCTGTGAAGTACGGACAGTGCTGGGTCTTTGCAGCTGTCATGTGCACCGGTGAGTGAGGGGAGATAGAAGTGCAGAATCACTTATTTAATCTTCACGATAACCCTTCCAGGTCGGGCTCTGATATCTCTGTTTTCACTTGAGCTGACTGTGGCTGGCCCACAGCCCCTAGCTCAGGAGTGGTGGGCACTCGGCTCTTAACCCGCACGCTCTGTAGTCTTGAGGAGTCCTGCACATCTATGCACGAGGGAGGTTGACCTGTTGCCATCACCCCACAGTGTCCTTGATGGAGCTTCTTTCTGCCACCTGCTTAGGTTTCTCAGCTCCAGGTGAGCCTGGAGTCGGGACAGGTTGGGGAGAGCGGATCTCACCCGTAGGCCGAGTTGGAAGCTCCCAGATATTTTCAGAGACATTCTTGAGGAGCTACCATTAGAGATTTGCTACTTTGCTAACTACCCTGAAGGCGCATTGATGGTCTGTGCCTTATCAGTTATTTACAATTTAATGCAAAGTCATTGCTCAGATTGTCTGTCAAGAGGAGGGAAGATGGAGAGTACTGAGGTGCCTGCCTGTCTTCCCCCGTGCAAGGCAGGCGCACCTTACACCGTGCTGCCGGCCACTCTGTGGTGCTCAGCAAACGTTGGCTGAACTCTTGGGCTGACTCTGAGTTAGAGAATGAGGGAGCACAGAATGGACAGAGACAGGGAACAAAGACAAAGTTCCAGGTTTTCCTGAGAGGGGCAGCATAGCTTGGCAGCTATGTGTAGGAGAGGTTTAAATCTGAGTGTTCAAATCAAGTGACCTCGCGTTACTCATCTGTTTTCACTGTAAGATGCTCAGGACGGTGGCAGCATTGAGTAGAGTCAAATTCACCCTGGGGTGGCGAGGCAGGTATCATGGAGGAGGGCTCAGGCAGTTGGACCCTGAGATGAGCAGGAGAAGGTCTAGGTCTGCGTCCTTGCTCCACCTCTGAGCCTGTCACCACTCCCACGCCCAGAGTTCTGGGACCACTGAGCAAGGGCAGAGCCTAGGTCTAGCTCTCCTCCTTGCGAAGCGTTTGTGAAAAGCCCGGGAGCTATGCTGGGAGTGGACAGGTGATTGAAGACAGGTGGTGCTCTTTGGGCTCTTGAATAAATTGAAACAAAAGGATTGGTCACTCTCAATAGTCCTTTTACGTTTCAAAGCGCTGTAATCCTCCCAGTGGCTTCTTCTGAGCAGACGATGGGATAAACCTTCCCTCTCTGGAAGGTCACACCTGGCTCTTGGATTGATTTCATCTGGCCCGGGGCAGGTGTGCAGGTGTGTGTGGTGGCGATCGTGGTGGTGTACTGCCCACTTCGTGTGACTCGATTTGTGAAATCTTAACTCAGCTTTAAGAAGCCTTTGCAGCACTACCTTGACGGCCACAAGAGGATGCTGTTGCCTTAACAAAGATGGCCACTGCCTCATGGTACTTGCAGGTTCCCTTTGTCTTAGATATCTTCCCCTTGTCTCTATAAGTCCATCTTTGCTCTTCCATCCATTCTCTGATTTGTTTCTTACCTCCGCCAAACCCTTGTCTTTCTGTGGCATTAATTACAGATCCAGAACGTCAGGACTGAGAATCATCTGGCTCAATTCCTCATTTTGTTTCATACAAGGAGACTAAGGCCTAGATGAGCTAAGCTACTTACCTAAGGTCACACGGCTTCTCTTCTGAAACTGGCCACGGCACTAAAGTTTTTAATTTTCTTTTCAAATTATAAAATGTTTTAGGTCCTCTGTTTTTAATTTGGGAAGCTGATGACTGGGAAAAGCCCTAAATGATAAATTGAGTTGTTAATTGTTATCAATTGTGACCCTCAAATGATCCTCCCCTCCCCAGACTCCACCCCCCTACCCCATGCCTAGTGGGAGGGAAACCATCGATAGGACAGGTAGCAGCCAAGTTTGGGGGCTTGGGTGTGGTGCTCTGAGGATGAAGGAGTTACAAGTATGGATCTGCAAGAATCTTTGCCTTCTTTCTCTCCTCCAGCTAGAAAGGTAGAAAGTGTGCCTGGCATACCAGTGATTATTTGGCTTCCAATGATTCTCCATGCTTTTCTTCTCTTTAGTAATGAGATGCTTAGGTGTTCCAACCCGTGTTGTTTCCAATTTCCGTTCTGCACACAACGTGGATGGGAACTTGACCATAGATACCTACTATGACCGAAATGCAGAAATGCTGTCAACTCAGAAACGAGACAAAATATGGTAAGGGGCCAACAGATCTCTGCTCTGTCCGCAGGAGGGTAGGGGAACGCTGACCTGGTCCTCTCCAGCTGGAGGCAGTATTGCCCTGTATGTTGTTGCTGATGCTCAGAATAAGTTCCCAGCCCAGGAGACTGTTCTGGCTAATTAGGTCATCACATCAAACTCATTTCAGAAACAGAAGCCTATGGGAGAACATTCTGAAACCGGCAACCAAATGAATGACCGATTGTGCCTCTAAATTCTGAATTCAGAGTCTGCACTCATCTTACTCTTCCTATTTTGGGTCTTTCTGTTTGCACTGCTCTGTTTTCCCTGTAAGAGCAAAGCTTAGAAGAGCCACCTGCATGGTTCCTTCAGTCTCTCTTGACTTCTCCTCCTCCCTGCCTCACTCCCTCTGCTTGTGTGCTCGCATGCATGCACGTGTGCTTGTCCAGGCCTTAGTCTCCTGTGTCTCTGGGTGTCCTTTATTTTTGTATCTTTAGTCTCTTCCTGCTTCCTTTCTCTTCTGCTCTACCCCAAATCCGATTTTTTTTTTCCAGCCAGTTTCCAGGTAAGACCTTTGAGTTGCATTGAGAACTAGTTGCTGTCCCTCTCTGAGCTCCTAGAGGCTGAAACTTCTTGGATTCAAGAAGCAGGAGTGTCTCTGAAAAGAATCTGTCACTCCTGTAGAATTCTGTCTGATTCATAGCCTGAATCTAATCATGATGTAACACCAGACAAGCCAAAAATGAGGGCCACTCTGGTAAAACAAACCAACACTCTATTCAAATTTCGATGTAACGAAACAAAGGCTGAGGAACTGTTCCAGATTAAAGGAGACAAGGAATACCGGACAACTATGTGTGATCCTGGACTGGGTGGAAAGAATGCTACGCCTATCATTAGGTCAACTGACAAAATTGAAATATAGACATAATTAGGTTTTAAAAACATTGTGTCAATATTACATGTATGAGGTAAGGGAAGATCCCTAGCCTAAGGAAATATACACTGAATTAAAAAAATATATATATATATATACTAGAGGCCCGGTGCACATAATATAGACATTAGGTTTTAAAAACATTGTGTCAATATTACATGTATGAGGTAAGGGAAGATCCCTAGCCTAAGGAAATATACACTGAATAATT
>NW_005369870.1:4211841-4214941 GCF_000412655.1 Myotis brandtii
GGCCGCCATCTTGGCTGACAGTTAATTTGCATAAGGATATGCTGATTAGCCAATGGGAAGGGTAGCGGCCGTACGCTAATTACCATGTTTCTCTTTTATTAGTGTAGATATATATATATATATTCCATATCTGTACTGAAAGAAAGGCAATGATAAAGCAAAAAGGGCAAAATATTAACAATCAATGAATTGGTTAGATGGGTGTTCTTTGTACTATTTTTGTAACTACTGTAAGCTTGAAATTACTTCCAAATAAAAAGTTTTTTTAAAAAAATAGGAGAATGAGGATATCAAGCACTCAGTATAGCCTGGGGTCTCGCACCTGGCAAATTTGCTGGAATGTGAGTGCCGGCCGCCTTCTTCCTTTCTGTAGGAATTTCCACGTCTGGAATGAGTGCTGGATGATCCGGAAAGACCTCCCCCCCGGATTCAACGGGTGGCAGGTTCTGGACCCCACACCCCAGCAAACCAGCAGCGGTGAGTGAGGACCATGGTGGAAGGCTTTGTGGAAAGGCCGATCACGTGACAGGACACGTGAGCAAAAGGCCAGAAAGAAGAGGTATTTTCCCCACTTTATCCCCTCCCCAAAGTCAAAGCAGAGACAACTGTGGGTCAGGGGTCTGACTTTGACATTGACAGCTGGGCCACCCAGATAAATCACTGGACCTCTCAGTTGCTTCCTCACCTATAAGGTGGGGAGGAGGATGCTGATTGTTGCTTTGGTGGGGGGGGGCGGGCGGTAGGGGTTGGGGCTGTGAGGCTCAGCTGAATTAATGGGAACTGGAGAGTGGCCTTCATGCCACTGCCCCTCCCTATCCCATCTCCCTTCTTCCCACAACCCCAACCAGCACCCCTGGTCCAGGTGTCAGCAGCCAGGCTAGCCTGCCACAATGCCTGTTCCCCTCACAGGGCTGTTCTGCTGTGGCCCTGCCTCCGTGAAGGCCATCCGGGAAGGGGAGATCCACCTGCCCTATGACACCCCATTTGTGTATGCGGAGGTAAATGCCGATGAGGTCATTTGGCTCTTTGGGGATGGCCAGGCCCAGGAAATCCTGGCCCATAACACCAGTTCCATCGGGAAGAAAATCAGCACCAAGTTGGTAGGATCAGACCAGTGCCAGGATATCACCAGCTCCTACAAGTACCCAGAAGGTACCCAGGGCCCGGGGGACTTGGGAGGACGGTGGTATAACCTCCTTTGTGCTGCCTCCCAATGGGAATGGCTCCCACGGCAGGGTTGCTGGGTTTAGACAATAAAAATACAGGGTGTCCAGTTAAATTTGAATTCCAGATAAATTCAGATAAACAAATATTTTATTAGTATAAGTATGTCCCAAATATTACATGTGAAATTCTTATACTAAAAATTATTTGTTGTTTATCTGAATTCCAAATTTAATTGAAAGTCCTTGATGTTACCTGGCAACTGTATCCTAGAGTCACATCACAGACTCCTTCTGTCATGGCAGTGGGGGTGGCAGCAAGGGGAGAGGTAGATGCACAAGGAGGGAAAGGGCTCCGGGGCCCGTGGAAGGGAGGGAGTAGATGTCCCCGTGGAGAAGGCTCCCAGGTAGAGTCAGGCCACCTGAATACTAATCAAGGGCTTGCTATGTTCCAGCTGGGTAAGTTTGGACACATTCTTACTATCCCCTTGCCTCTACTTTCTCATCTGTAAAATGGGTTAACATTATTTCAGAGGGCTGATGTGAGGGTTAAGTGAATTAATACCCAGAAACTACTTGGAACAGTGCCTCTGATGCACAGTAAATGTTCTAGAGAAGTCCAGTTTGGGGTAGTTGGGGTTAAGACTGAATGTTGAATACCCCATAGGGGGGCAAGAGCTGAAGCTTTAAAAGGCTTGAGCATAAAAGGCTTCTCTCTCCCCCCAGCATCCTTACTTCTAAAATACTGGGTGTCCCCCCAAAATGTATACACACACTTTGTTTTTTTGTTTTTTTTCCAAGATGTTAAATTTTAATGCCTCTAGCACATTGTCCTAGATGGGGCTTTCAATACATGGCTAGCCCGACAAGACAACATTCAGAAAATACCCAGAAAGGAAACACCAGCCTATATTGGGAGATGAGGGTAGGTGGAGCTATTTTCTTATCCAACTTGATTCGACACAAATAAATGCAGCTGAAGGGTAGCCCCCCTGAGAGGGGTGGAGAGCCAGCACTCAGGGCCAACATGCAGTGGCTGCAGAAGAACCTCTTAGCAGGAAGGAGACAGATGTTAGCTCCTGTGACCAAACTGTGGACTGGGACATGATCCAAAGACTCAAACCGCATCAGCACTCTTCCCTCATTTCTTTGCCTGGTTTTGTTTTCTCGGTTTTCTTCCTCCGGGCACAGAACTCGGACACCAGGTGCCTCTAGTTTGCATCGTTAAAGCGCAGGAGCCAAGGGTTAAAAGTCAACCAGCTCTACCTGCACCGTCCATCCGTGCATTCTAAACTCATTAAGTGAAACACTTATGAGAAGCTTTGTAGCGGAGGGGTCAAGCGGGGGACCTCCCCTGAACTCCCGGTTCAGCCCGACATCGCCAGCGTGACACTAGGATGCGCCCCAGCAATGAACCGCAGGCCGACAACATTCACCCAGGCTCTCGCTGGGCACTTAGACCTATGACTTCCCAAGGAACATGTAAGATGGAGAGATAGACATTATCAGTAAGAAATGGGCCAAATGCAAGAATTGTGACGCCGCACAGGGCAAATATCCAGCTTCCCCACTAGGGCAGGTAGAGAGATGGGGAGGGTGCCGTCGGAGAATGAGAGACCTAAAGGGCCAAGTAACCACCTACAATGCGGTAAACGGGACTTCGCTTGGATCCTCGGCAAACCAACAATAAAAGGCATCTTTGAAACAAAGAAATTTGAACGTACAGTGACTATTAGGTGATATTCAGGAATTACCTTAACTTTTCAAGGTGTGATAATGGCTGAGTAATTACTTCTTTTTTTAAAGATACTCATCAGAGGACATTTAAGTGGGAAACAACTTGCTTTGGAAGTACGGCGTTGTCCTGGCCCAGCCCTCCCGCACCGCGGACGCCTCCAGGACCAAGCCTCTCCCGCTCGCTGGGCCCTCGAAAGCGC
>NW_005369870.1:4215563-4216004 GCF_000412655.1 Myotis brandtii
TGTGACGCTCCAAATGCAAGAACTGTGACGCCTCACGGGGCAAATATCCAGTTTCCCCCCTAGGGCAGGAAGAGAGATGGGGAGGGTGCCGTCGGAGAATGAGAGACCTAAAGGACGAAGTCACCACATACAATGCGGTAAACGGGACTGCGCTTGGATCCTTGGCAAACCAACAATAAAAGCCGTCTTTGAAACAAAGAAATTTGAACGTACAGTGACTATTAGGTGATATTCAGGAATTACCTTAACTTTTCAAGGTGTGATAATGGCTGAGTAATTACTTCTTTTTTAAAAGATACTCATCAGAGGACATTTAAGTGGGAAACAACTTGCTTTGGAAGTATGGCGTTGTCCTGGCCCAGCCTCCCGCACCGCGGACTCCTGCAGGACCGAGCCTCTCCCGCTCGCTGCGCCCTCGAAAGCGCCGCGCGCAGAGCCGTG
>NW_005369870.1:4216154-4223256 GCF_000412655.1 Myotis brandtii
CCCAGCCCCGCCTCGCGCTCATTACCCAAGGTGCCCCGGGCGCTCATTTGCATGTCCCGCGCGACAGGTGAACCCCGCAGCTCAATCGCAGCCTAGCTATCACAGCCACCAACACGCGATCCTCGGGAGGGGATCCCGTGGCATCAAATTCCCCTAACCTTTCCGAGGTCACTGCCAAAGGACGCGACCTAGTCACCGGAACTTTAAAGGAGAGAGCTCGCCGGGCCTTAAATACGTGGCGGGCGAAGGCTACAGCGTGCTCGCTTCGGCAGCACATATACTAAAATTGGAACGATACAGAGAAGATTAGCATGGCCCCTGCGCAAGGATGACACGCAAATTCGTGAAGCGTTCCATATTTTGCACCCCGCTCTGGTGGGCTGGGAAAAGATGAGTCAAAGCACAATTTGTGGCACTCAGCGGAATCCATGACTTTTGCGCTGTAAAGATATCCGTGTAAGGCCCTCTGTGAAATGAAAGCAATGCAGAGGTCCACACTTTGAATAATTATAAAGACAGTGCTTATTAAAACACATTTCATTGCCCTGCAAGTAACCACCTACAATGTGGTAAACGGGACTTCGCTTGGATCCTCGGCAAACCAACAATAAAAGGCATCTTTGAAACAAAGAAATTTGAACGTACAGTGACTATTAGGTGATATTCAGGAATTACCTTAACTTTTCAAGGTAAAAACAATAAAAATATATTTAAAAAATACATTTCATTTTCAAAATTGAGCCATCAGTTATTGAAGTGTGTATACATATTGGAGGGGATAACCTATATTTTAGAAGTGAGGATCCTGGGGAGAGAGAGAAACCTCTGGGTTTGATGATGATGATAGTGATGACAGTGTCAATATTGATGACAAAGAACAACTCATTTAACCCAAAGTTTTGGCAACTCTATGAAGTAAGGAGGTAGCCCCAGGTTACAGATGATAGGACTGAGCACTGAGAGATTAAAGGCCTATGATGGAGGAAGGATTTAAACCCAGTGCCAAGCAACGCCAATCCCCTTGTTCTCAGCCATGATGCTGTGTTGCCTCCCATGCAGCTCTTCCTGTGGTTAGGGATTCAGGGGGGGAGCTGTGAGTTGTCCGGTGGCTCGTTTTTCAACCTCTCCCACTGATGTCTTTCCTGTCTCTTCTTTCCTCCAGGATCTCCCGAGGAGCGCTCTGTGTTCATGAAGGCATCCCGGAAAATGCTGGGCTCCAGGAGGGCCTCTTCCCCCTTCCTGGATCTGCTGGAGTCCGGGGGCTTCCGGGATCAGCCAGCGCTGCTGCGGCTTCACCTGACCAGGACCCCCGAGTGGGGCCAGGACCTGCTGCTGACGCTGCATGCCAGGAGGGTGCCACACAGAGCCCACCCCCGGGGGCCCCTCAGACTGGAGGTGCGCTTCTGCGCACAGGCCCTGCTGCACAAGGGTGGGACCCGGCAGCCCCTCTGGAGGCAAATAGTGCACTTGAACCTGGACTTTGGGGAGGGTGAGTATGAGGCAGGCCTGGAAAGTTATCTACAGGATGGAGGGGAACTTTGGGGCCATGAACAAAGCTGGGCTGGACCAGCCAGATCACACAGAGACCCCCACATCCCCCACATCCACACTCTGATGCCATCCCACCAGGTGAGACCTAGCAGCGACCTCTGGGTGCAGTAGGGGCAGGGTAAGCCTGCTCTCTGTCTCTCTCTTACATATATACGCACAGACACTTTCACACCCATCTAGACTCACACACAGTTCCTCCTCCCCCCTCATCCTGAGACCCGTTCCCTAGATCAGTGGTTGGCAAACCGCGGCTCTCGAACCACATGCAGCTCTTTGACCCCTTGAGTGTGGCTCTTCCACAAAATACCACCTGCGGGCGCGCATGTACAGTGTGATTGAAACTTCGTGGCCCATGCGCAGAAGTTTTTCGGTATTTTGTGGAAGAGACACACACCAGGTGAGACCTAGCAGCGACCTCTGGGTGCAGTAGGGGCAGGGTAAGCCTGCTCTCTGTCTCTCTCTTACATATATACGCACAGACACTTTCACACCCATCTAGACTCACACACAGTTCCTCCTCCCCCCTCATCCTGAGACCCGTTCCCTAGATCAGTGGTTGGCAAACCGCGGCTCTCGAACCACATGCAGCTCTTTGACCCCTTGAGTGTGGCTCTTCCACAAAATACCACCTGCGGGCGCGCATGTACAGTGTGATTGAAACTTCGTGGCCCATGCGCAGAAGTCGGTTTTTGGAAAGGAGATAGACGAAACAAGTATACAAGACGAGTGTGGATGGGACAGTTGGAAGGGGTCCACCTCAGCGAACGTACCTCAATCAGATTGAGGACATTTTTAGCAAAGGTCAGCTTAGGAGTACCCTGATTAAGTTAATAACTTATAGGTATAAGTTAATACCTATATAGTTTAAGTTTAAAAAATTTGGCTCTCAAAAGAAATTTCAATCGTTGTACTGTTGATATTTGGCTCTGTTGACTAATGAGTTTGCCGACCACTGCCCTAGGCTCAAGGTGTCTTTTATCTGTGCTTAGAGATACAGTGGCCACTCTTGCTACCCTACAACAACTACAGAAACAAGCTGACCGATGAAAAGCTGATTCGCGTGTCTGGCATCGCGGAGGTGGAGGGGACTGGGAGGTCCATACTGGTCCTGAAAGATATCTCTCTGGAGCCTCCCCACTTATCTATTGAGGTAAGGCATCTGGACACAGGCGGGACCCAGGGGCTCTCTGACTCACCCAACCCGGGGGTTGGGGGGAAAGCAGCTAAGGAGACACAGTCACTGTCTTGACACCAAATGGATGATCAAAGCGCCGTATGGTGTGAGAAGCGCAGTTCTGTGCTCTGTACGAAGCGCACGAAGGCTTCCCAGATGAGGCAACATTTTACAGAAGATGCAAATGGAATGTAGGCTATAGGAAGACACTACACAGAGATAGAGACGAAGGCATTCTAAGTGAGAAAGTAGCTTTGCAGAGGCAGAGACAAGAAAGGCAATGACTGGGAGATGGAGTGGAGGAGAGAGATTTGAGAGAGACCACAAGTCAAATTCTAAAGGCGACTGCTGATAAGATGGGGGTGACAAGGAAGAGGGGAGCAAATGAAAGATGAGCCTCAGACTTCAAGTTCAGAGGCTTGAGTGGCTGGCGAGGCCATTGGACGGGGAAGGAATACAGGTGATGGAAGGATACATGGAGGAGGGCAGGGTATTCCCCGCCTCCTATTACCTTCCTTCCCCTGAAGCTCCTTTCCCCACCTTCCCCTCCTGCTCTGAGAAACATCCCCTCAGCCTAGTCCCAACCTGGCTTTGCACCTGGTGGCTTCCCAGCAGCACACCCAAGCCCCACTGAAAACGAGAACTGAGTGACTCCATGTCAGAAACCACCTGGCCGCCTGATGGTTTTCACCCAGGCATGCTGCCCAGCAAGTGATGTCAGGCGGCCTCCACAAACGGTGGGCAGGATCACAAGAGCAGGCAGCCTGGTGCCTAGGTGAGAGCCTGCCCCTTACCTGAAGCCTGGCGACAGCAGGATCCGATGCCAGTTGGCTATTACATGGTCCCCATAGGTAAGGGACCTGGGGATGATGTGTGTCTATGCTGGGTTCCTGTTCCTTTTACCTGTTCTATTTTGACACCCTCATCAGAATACAAGGGACATGTTTCTTTTTAACACAGTATTCCTATAGCCACCACCAGCTGGTTGGAGCTGGCACCTACACTGAAAGCTAATTGCCATCCGGAACTAGATGGTAGAGAGGGAAATAAGATTTCAACTTGGTGCCAATTCCCGATTGATGGTGGCTTCTTTCTGAGACAGGCCAGGGTGTGTGTTAACCTTGAATACTCTCATCTCACATTCTTTTCTCCCAACTGCAGTGTCTTAGCTCTAAATAAACAGTCCCTGGTGGTCAACAGAGGGATCGGGGAGTGAGGTTACTGAATTGGAATGCAGAAATGAGGTCAGTTGCCCACAATATCCCCGTCCTCTCTCCACACAGGTGTCTGAGAGGGCTGAGGTGGGCAAGCCACTGAGAGTCCACATCACCCTCACCAACACCCGGACGGTGGCTCTGAGTCACTGCACGATGGTGCTGGAGGGAAGTGGCCTCATCCACGGGCAGGTTTCAAATGAGTAAGTGCCATCGTCTGTTAAGAGGTTCCTCGTGGGGTCACAGGATGGCCCTCAGCCTCCTGGATGGTGCCTCTGTGCACCCATGTTCCCCCCGCCCCCCCTCCTTCCTCAGGGAAGGTTGTCTCTGTGCTGTCGGGAGGTGGGAGGTGCTTGCCGACCAAGGCGGGTAACAGGTTACCCACTGCAGTCACTCCTCAATGCTCTAACAAGCTCTTTTTTACTTTAAGCCTTGGGACTCTGGTGGCAGGACACACCATCCAAATCCAATTGGACCTCTACCCCTTCAAAGCTGGACCCCGCCAGCTACAAGTCCTCATCAGCAGCAACGAAGTCAAGGAGATCAAGGGTTACAAGGACGTCTTCGTAGCAGCAGCCAGGCCTTCCTGACACGCCCCCCTCCCCCCAGGAACGCTCCCTACCCTAATCCAATTTCCTGATGCCTTCCGAGTACCCCCAACCCCTCCCCAGGTCCCACCCTGTTCTCCTGATGCCTCCCTGCACCCTCAGCCCCTCCCCAAGACCACCCCTCCCCTTCTGACACCCTCCCTGGCCCCTTGCAGTCCTTCCCCTGCCCCTGCCCCCATGACCTCCCGGTCCCCTCCCTATCCCACCTGACTCCTGAAGGGGTAGTGTTATCTGTGCTCCTTCGCTCTCCTCTTCCCTGACTGCCTGGGGGTATATGAAGCTCCTTTATAACCGCTGTGCATCTTGGAAGGAGACAATAAAGACGTCTTTGATTGATCACTGGTGTTCTGGCTTCTGAGCTAATAAGCTACTTATTGCTACCAGCCTGTCCTCTTGGCTGCCTGCTGTGTGGCCGGGCCCTCCCTGCCCTTTTTGTCTTCTCTCTCCCCCTTTAAGGGATCATGCACAGAATACGCCCAACACAAAGAAGCTCAACACGATCCCTCGAACTCAGCCTCTCTGGAATCAAGGAAATTGTTAGCCTGCAGGCAGAGGTAGAGGAGCTCTGAGGAGAACAGTGGCTGCGGTGCTACGGGGCCTGGACAGAAGCTGCCCAGCGGGACTTCTCTGCTGCTGGCCCGAGAGCACAAGGACAGCTGGGCAGGGCCACTCAGGGCGGCCCCAGGATAGATGGCTGCTCCCCAAAACAGGCCCTCACTTTCCCTGTCCCCCATCTTCCCCTCTCCGTCCCTCACCCACTTACTTCCCCCAATCTTTTATCCTCTCCAAGTCACCCCAGCTGGCCCCAGCATCTCGTTCTTTCCACTGTTTTTGTTATTTTAAGGACAGGGAGCCACTCCTTTCTATTTTCTTCCTGTGGTACTCAAGAGCATTTGTGCTCATTCCAGATAATTTGGAAAGAACAGAAAAGGGGAAAAGAATAGTCACGGATTTCTTCTCCACCCCTGAAGAAATCTCTGCTCACATTTTGCCATATATTTTCTGGTCTCTTTTTCCCCTTCATTGTGTGCATGTGCTTTTCTTTTCTTTCTTTCTTTCCACTGTTTTTGTTATTTTAACGACAGGGAGCCGCTTCTTTATATTTTCTTCCTGTGGCACTCAAGAGCTTTTGTGCTCATTCCAGATAATTTGGAAAGAACAGAAAAGGGGAAATCTTTCTTTCTTCTTCTTTTTGTTTGTTTGTTAATCCTCACCTGAAGATATCTTTTCCATTGATTTTTAGAGATACTGGAAGGGAGGAGGGAAAGAGAGAGAGAAACATCGATGTGAGAGAGACACATTCATTGGTTGCCTCCTGCATGTGCCCGGACTGGGGCTGGAAATCAAACCTATGATACAGGTACATGCCCTTGACCGGGAATCGAACCCAAGACCCTCAGTCCCTGGGCCAACGCTCTATCCACTGAGCAACAGTGGCCAGGGCTGTGCTTTTCTTAATTGTTGTCAATATTACAGATGTTCCCCATTTCTCTCGCCCTTTGCCCCCCTTCGCCTAGCCAACCCCAGGCCTTCACCACACTGTGTCCATGGGCTATGCATAGATGGGTATATGCTCTTTGGTTAATTTCTTCCTGTCCCCCCACCCCTGAGATCTCTCAGTCTATTTCATGCATCCATGTCTCTGGATCTATTTTGTTCATCAGTGTATTTTGTTCATTAGATTCCACATGTAAGTGAAATCATGTAAATATTTATCATTCTCTAACTGGCTTATTTCACTTACCATATTAATCTCCAAGTCCATCTATACTGTTGCAAAAGATAAGAGTTCCTTCTTTTTTACAGCTGCATGTATTCCATTGTGTAAATGTACCACAGCTTTTTTATCTACTCATCTACTGATGGGCACTTTGGCTATTTCCAGATCTTAGCTATTGCAAATTGTGCTGTTATGAACATAGGGGTGCGTATATTCTTTCTTATTGGTGTTGAATATATTCCGAAAAGTGGGATCACTGGGTCAAATGGCAGTTCCATATTTAATTTTTTTAGGAAACTCCATACTGTTTTTCATAATGGCTGCACCATCTCCACAACCTCACCAGCCCTTGTCATTTGTTGATTTGTTGATGGTAGCCATTCTGACAGGTGTGATATCTCGTTGTCATTTTAATTTGCATCTCTCTGATGATCAGTGAGCATTTTTTCATGTGTATTGGCCATCTGTATGTCCTCTTTGGACAAGTGTCTATTCAATGTTAAAAATTTGCCCATTTTTTAACTGTATTGTTTGTCTTCCTGGGGTTGAGTTGTATGAGTTCTATATACATTTTGGAAATGAACCCTTTACCAGATGTATTAATAGGAGCAGAAATAGAATGTTGGGGTATTGTAATGTACCCCACGAGTAAATACTCAGGACGCAAGACCAAATTAATGAGTCATTTAATAAGCCAGTGACTGAGAGGGAGTTATGGCTCCAAATCTCCCAGCCCCGAAATGGTGGCAACATCAGGCTTATATAGGCAAATATTACAAAGGTATCGATTACATCTTTGGGTTTGGAATGAGGAACCTGGTTTGCACAAAGCAGT
>NW_005369870.1:4223624-4261218 GCF_000412655.1 Myotis brandtii
TCGATGTTTCTCTCTCATCGATGTTTCTAACTCTCTATTCCTCTCCCTTCCTCTCTGTAAAAAATCAATAAAATATATTTTTAAAAAATTGCCCATTTTTTAACTGTATTGTTTGTCTTCCTGGGGTTGAGTTGCATGAGTTCTTTATACATTTTGGAAATTAACCCTTTACCAGATGTATTGATAGGGGCAGAAATAGAATGTTGGGGTATTGTAATGTACCCCGCGAGTAAATACTCAGGACGCAAGACCAAATTAATGAGTCATTTAATAAGCCAGCGACTGAGAGGGAGTTATGGCTCCAAATCTCCCAGTCCCGAAATGGTGGCAACATCAGGCTTATATAGGCAAATATTACAAAGGTATCGATTACATCTTTGGGTTTGGAATGAGGAACCTGGTTTGCACAAAGCAGTAATAGAAGCGAAATTGAGCAAGTTAGTTATCTATAAAGATTAATTATAGTTTTGGGTCTTCGGACCACTGAATCAGCAGAAACACATTATCTGGAGCCGCTGAGGCAATTTAGAATAATTGTGCTGTCCTGGTCTTGGGACCACTGAGTCAACCGGAATGCATTATCTGTAGCCACTGAGGCAATTTAGGGTAATTGTGCTGTCCTGGTTTCCAGGTACAGAAGAATGTGCTTCGATAACCAGTAAGATCACAATCAATGGGATATTCAAACCTCCAACAATGGAGTATTCAATCCATTGGGATAGCATATAAAAAATCAAAGTAACTTTTCTATTGTTTTAGCAAGCAAATAAGTACAGAAGCCAAGTCAGCAGGGTTAAAATTTTAAACAGCAATTCCCACCAAGCATGGTTGCCACCATGCTTCAGGGGAACCAGCTAGAATTATAAGAAATATTAATCAGGCTCTGTTAACCGTGATTGTTTTGTTCTGATTGTCAACGTAAAAAAACCATTGAAACCTGTAAAGAATTTTTGTGAGTTTATTTGAGCCAAACTGTCGACATATGCCGGGAAGCAGAACCTCAACGAATTGAGATAGTGCTCCGGAGAATGGCAGGGTTACATCCGTATTTATACATGAAATTCATTGGTGACAGATTTAAGGAGGTGGGATTAAGCGAAGCGGGGAAACCTCTGTGATAGGATAAAAAGTAAAATGATGGACACATACTTAGGTGGGTGCAGGATCAATTAACATGATAATGAAGGAATTTGTAGTATCTGTCCTGGCGCCCAGAACATTTGGTTGTGCCCCAGGGGCTCCAGAAAAAAGGGAAGTTACAAGTTACCCAGACATTTCAAAGGGTATGTTATCTTAGAGGCAAAAAGGCATCGATTGGGATAGCATACATAAGTTCAGAAAAATCAAAGTAACTTTTCTATTGTTTTAGCAAGCAAATAAGTACAGAAGCCAAGTCAGCAGGGTTAAAATTTTAAACAGCAATTCCCACCAAGCATGGTTGCCACCATGCTTCAGGGGAACCAGCTAGAATTATAAGGAATATTAATTAGGCTCTGTTAACCGTGATTGTTTTGATCTGATTAAAGAAGGCACATTCTAACCTGGCTGGCAGCTGCACTCAGGACCTGGGAGCTCACCTGGAAGTGCAGCCCTTCCTCCCCTTTTGGAGCTGCCTATTATCATGGAAAGATTAACAATTTTGTTGCAGACACTGGAGCCAGAAACCAGAATCACCAGCCCTCGAGGACCCCAGGCTTTGCATATCACTAAGGCCTTTGAAGACCCCAGCCCTTTTGCATATCTGTAAACTGCCCATTTGCCCTTTTCCCTACTTTCCTCTGTACTTCTACCAATATAGGCAGCCGGCTATGGTGGGGTGCAGAGCAGATTTTCGTGGATGACCTGCTGCTCTCCTGTATTGCCAGCAGCATTGGAATAAACGTTCATAATGATTCAACCCTGTTGGTTACCGTATCATTGGTGAAAATGTTCTCCCATACAGTGGGCTCCCTTTTCATTTTGTTGATGGTTTCTTTGGCTCTGCAGAAGCTTTTTATTTTGATGTAGTCCCCTTTGTTTATTTGTTCCTTTGTGTCTCTTGCTCTAGGTCCTAGAGTCTAGGAGATGTATCGGTGAAAATACTGCTATGTGAGATGTCTGAGATTTTAATGCTTATGTTTTCTTCAGGTATTTTTATGGTTTTGTGACTTACTTTGATGTCTTTTAGCCATTTTGAGTTTATTCTTGTATGTCATTGTGTTGTGTTTTTTTTAAGTTATCATACATGGCTATCATAAAAAAACACACACAAAAACAAGAGAACCCTAGCCAGTTTGGCTCAGTGGGTGTCATTGTGTTGTTGTTTTTTAAGTTATCATTACATGGCTATCATAAAAAAACAAAAACAAGAGAACCCTAGCCAGTTTGGCTCAGTGGATAGAGCTTCGGCCTGCGGACCAAAGGGTCCTGGGTTCGATTCTGGTCAAGGGCATGTACCTCAATTGCAGGCTCCTCCCCACTCAGGTCCTGGTCGGTGCTCGAGCAGGAGGCAACCAATCGATGTACCTCCCTCACATCGATGTTTCGCTTTGTCTTTCCCTCTCTCTTCCACTCTCTCTAAAAATCAATGGAAAAATATTTTTGGGTGGGGATTAAAAAATAAAACAAAACAAACAAACAAAAGACAAGAGATAACAAAAGTTGGTGAGGATGTGGGGAAAAGGGAACCCTTGTGCACTGTTGTTGAAAATGTATATTTGTTCAGCCATCATAGAAAATAGTACAGTGTTTCCTCAAAAGTTAAAAATAGAACTACTATATGATCCAGCAATTCCACTTCTGGTTATATATCCGAAGGAAATGAAACCACTATCTCAAAGAAATACCTGTACCGTCATGTTCACTGACAATAGCCAAGATATGCAAACAACCTAAGTGTCATTAGACTAATGGACAAAGAAGATGTGGTATATACACAATGGAATATTGTGCAGCCAGGAGAAACAAGGAAATCCTGCCACTTGCTACAACATCGATGGCCCTTGAGGGCATTATGCTAAGTGGAGAGAAGTCAAATGGGGAAAGACAAATACTGCATGATCTCACTTATACAGGCATACCTTGGGGATATTTCGGGTTAGGTTCCAGACAACTGCAATAAAGCAAGTGGCAATCTCTTTGCTGGTGGAGAATCTTGCCTTCAACTTGCAAAATGGTCCATCTATGAAGTTCAATAAAACAAAGCACAATACAATGAGGTGTTCCTGTATGGGGAATCTATAAAAGCCGAACTGGTAGAAACAGAGTGTGGTGGTTACCAGGGGCTGGGACTGGGAGAAATGGGGAGATGTTGGTCAAAGGACATAACCTTCTAGTTAGAAGAATAAGTTCTGGAGATCTAATGTACAGCATTGTGATCATAGTTAACAATACTGTATTATATACTTCTGATCTTAAATGTTCTCACCACAAAAAAAGAAATATTATGTGATATGATGGAGGTGTAACGGTGGTAATCATATTGCAATATATAAGTGTTTCAGATGAACATGTTGTATACCTAAAATTTACACAAGGTTATGTGTCAACCATGACTCAATAAAAAATTGTTATCATTACGAATTGATGCCTCTCCATCATGGAAAATTGAGGCCATCCAGAAGTCCCGAGAAGGAGCACATCCTCCCGCGGATGCTCAGGCATGGCTTCTTCCTCCGCTCCTCACCTGCTCGGTGAGTCTGCAGGTTCACTCAGCTCCTCTCTCCACCCTCCTCCCTTCCTCCTCCTTCCTTGTTTTGTATTTATTTTGCTTTCGCAGGCTGCTTTGGGCAGGAAGGGCAGGAGCCTGCACACCCACACCACCCTGTGTGCAGCTGCACCTGTCCCCATTAAGTGCCGAGGCCATTTCTATGGGGCTGTCACTGCTGTGCCAGGTGGCTCCCCGCCCGCCCACAGGAGACCGGGAACCTGCACTGGCTCCTACGGAAATTGGAAACTTGCTCCCTTTACAAGGTGATGGGTCCTCCTTTGTTTAGTCGCTGCCCCTCCTGTCTGGTGATGCAGGGACTTGTGTCACTGGAGGGGATCAGTGGGCAGGCTTTCTCCTGGGCCTCCCAGGGGCATGGGGATATTAGCCATCTCTGCCGTCGTGGTTGATCTTTTAAATATTTCCTCTCTCCCCAACTGAAAATGGGCTTTAAAAAACGTACCCTTTGTGTTTTCTTCCTTTCACGTAGGCAAGACCGACTGGCCTCATTTCCTCACTTCGGTTAGAACTTCGGTTAGATGAGCCGGCTAGACAGTCTCAAAGCTCCCTGATAGCTCTGCCATCCCAGGGCCCAGGATGCCGGGGTCCCTGCCACTGCTGGAGAGTGCCCTGAGATCAGGCCTGAGCAGCTCTACTTCCTGTCCCGGCCCTCCCCTCATCTCACAGCAAACCTCGGGGGTCACCCAGCCAGGCAGTTGTGCCCACAGATAAACTCTGGCAAAAGAAGAAAAATTTTTTTTTTAGTCTTTATTGTTGAAAGTATTACATATGTCTCCTTTGCCCCACATTGACCTCTTCTAGCCCCGCCCCCATGCCCCACCCCAGGCCTTCGCCGCCCTATTGTCAGTGACCAGGACTTATGCATATATGGCAAAAGGAATTTTCAGGAGCAGGAGGCACAAACCAGGCCAGCAGCACCCTTGTCAAGTGGTTGCTGGTCTTTCCACCCCCTGTGGCGGTCACAGAGACCTTGCCCTCATATCCTTTTGGCTGGCAGCTTTGGAGTCCCTGCTATTCAGTGTCATTGTGTGCTACAAAGGAGAGAGCTCTGGACAGAGTTTGGGCTCTGTCGTGGTGGGACCCTGGCTCCCTCAGTTGCAAGATGATAGCAACAATAAAACAGCGCCAGGCCTTCCTTCCCTCAGAGGGTTGCAGTGAGGATCAAATGAGAAAGCGTATTCTAAAGATCTTGGTATCATATGCAGAGGCCCTCTGATGAGTTTAATCACCTCTCCCGGGTCACTGCCTCCATGTCTGGGGGTGGGAAGAGGAAGGAGGCAAAGGATCCCACCTGGATCTTCCAATTCTGGCTTCCCTTCGCAACTGTCTGTGGGGAGCTCTCTGCCTTCTCCTCAGACCTGGGCACTACGGAGCCAAGGACCCTGAATCTACAGACAAGGAGGCTGGAACTTGTCTAAGGCCATACTGGGAATTCATGGCAGGACCAGGATTAGGGTCCTAGTCTCTCTGAGTCTTATAAGGTCTGGAGGCCACCCACCCCCGCCTTGCTAGAGCTGGCCTGCCTGGAGGGATGGCAGGTGCCTCCACACCTCCCGACTTGAGTGTCCCAGGATCTGCTCTGTGGCCCTTCCCTGCAGTCACAGCCTTGTCTCTGTCCAGATGGAAAGGTTCTCACCAACTCCACTCGGCTTCCCTGACTCTCCTCTGCCTCCCTGACTCTGGACCCAGAGACCAGCTGCTCTGATCAGAGCTGCCTCCCTCCCCTAGCACACTCTCTCCCACGAATGACTTGTAGGAATCAAATGATAGGCTGCATCTATAAGTCAGCTCATTAGCCGCAGCCATGAAATAGGTTGTTGCTGGGTAGCCATTGGGCATTTTTCTCTCTGCTACCCCACCTCTCCAGACCTGCCCTGCCTAGCTGCACTCACTTCCTGCCTCCCCCCACAATTAAGCTTACCTGCCCATGTCCATTTCTTTCTTTCTTTACTGATTAAGGTATTACATATGTGTCCTTATTCCTCCATTGCCCCACCCCCACCCCCGCTCATGCCCTCACCACCCTGGTGTCTGTGTCCATTGGTTATGCTTCCATGTCCATTTCTCCTTCCCATCTCAGCTAGTGTGACAATGGGTTCATGCCTTTACCTATTCATTCATTCATGGATCATCTTTTACTTAATTTATTTCATCAGTTAGCAGATAGGAACTAGAAAACCAACCATGCTTCAGGTACTGCATGGTTCTTACACAGGGCTCTGGAGTCTGACTGTGTCCAAATCTAGCTCCACCAGTTCTTAGTGAGTGATGTTGGGAAAACTATTTAATGTCTTTAAGTCTTGATTTCCTCATCTGTAACATAGGAATAATAATAGTACCCAGCCCATGGGGATGATGTGAATATTAGGTGGGATAATGCACATAAAAAACTAAAACAAACATGTTCATCTTGCATGGTCTCATTGACGGCCTCAATAAACAGCCAGCAAACCCCAACAATGGTGGCTCCTCCATTGTTGGACCCCAAGACATGATGCCCTTGCCGAATAATGAACACTGTGTAGCCTTAGATAAATCAGAGTTTTAAATAATGAAGGCTCAAGGACACACAATTTTTTATTGAGTCATAAAATAAAGCGTGCATACTGGTTCATTTAGGAAGCCTACACCCCTAATTATAACTACACCCCTAATTATCTAATTATTAGGATATTAGCCATCTCTGCCTTCGTGGTTGATCTTTCAAATATTTCCCCTCTCCCCAACTGAAAATTGGCTTTAAAAAACGTACCCTTTGTGTTTTCTTCCTTTCACGTAGGCAAGACCGACTGGCCTCATTTCCTCACTTCGGTTAGAACTTCGGTTAGATGAGCCGGCTAGACAGTCTCAAAGCTCCCTGATAGCTCTGCCATCCCAGGGCCCAGGATGCCGGGGTCCCTGCCACTGCTGGAGAGTGCCCTGAGATCAGGCCTGAGCAGCTCTACTTCCTGTCCCGGCCCTCCCCTCATCTCACAGCAAACCTCGGGGGTCACCCAGCCAGGCAGTTGTGCCCACAGATAAACTCTGGCAAAAGAAGAAAAATTTTTTTTTTAGTCTTTATTGTTGAAAGTATTACATATGTCTCCTTTGCCCCACATTGACCTCTTCTAGCCCCGCCCCCATGCCCCACCCCAGGCCTTCGCCGCCCTATTGTCAGTGACCAGGACTTATGCATATATGGCAAAAGGAATTTTCAGGAGCAGGAGGCACAAACCAGGCCAGCAGCACCCTTGTCAAGTGGTTGCTGGTCTTTCCACCCCCTGTGGCGGTCACAGAGACCTTGCCCTCATATCCTTTTGGCTGGCAGCTTTGGAGTCCCTGCTATTCAGTGTCATTGTGTGCTACAAAGGAGAGAGCTCTGGACAGAGTTTGGGCTCTCTCGTGGTGGGACCCTGGCTCCCTCAGTTGCAAGATGATAGCAACAATAAAACAGCGCCAGGCCTTCCTTCCCTCAGAGGGTTGCAGTGAGGATCAAATGAGAAAGCGTATTCTAAAGATCTTGGTATCATATGCAGAGGCCCTCTGATGAGTTTAATCACCTCTCCCGGGTCACTGCCTCCATGTCTGGGGGTGGGAAGAGGAAGGAGGCAAAGGATCCCACCTGGATCTTCCAATTCTGGCTTCCCTTCGCAACTGTCTGTGGGGAGCTCTCTGCCTTCTCCTCAGACCTGGGCACTACGGAGCCAAGGACCCTGAATCTACAGACAAGGAGGCTGGAACTTGTCTAAGGCCATACTGGGAATTCATGGCAGGACCAGGATTAGGGTCCTAGTCTCTCTGAGTCTTATAAGGTCTGGAGGCCACCCACCCCCGCCTTGCTAGAGCTGGCCTGCCTGGAGGGATGGCAGGTGCCTCCACACCTCCCGACTTGAGTGTCCCAGGATCTGCTCTGTGGCCCTTCCCTGCAGTCACAGCCTTGTCTCTGTCCAGATGGAAAGGTTCTCACCAACTCCACTCGGCTTCCCTGACTCTCCTCTGCCTCCCTGACTCTGGACCCAGAGACCAGCTGCTCTGATCAGAGCTGCCTCCCTCCCCTAGCACACTCTCTCCCACGAATGACTTGTAGGAATCAAATGATAGGCTGCATCTATAAGTCAGCTCATTAGCCGCAGCCATGAAATAGGTTGTTGCTGGGTAGCCATTGGGCATTTTTCTCTCTGCTACCCCACCTCTCCAGACCTGCCCTGCCTAGCTGCACTCACTTCCTGCCTCCCCCCACAATTAAGCTTACCTGCCCATGTCCATTTCTTTCTTTCTTTACTGATTAAGGTATTACATATGTGTCCTTATTCCTCCATTGCCCCACCCCCACCCCCGCTCATGCCCTCACCACCCTGGTGTCTGTGTCCATTGGTTATGCTTCCATGTCCATTTCTCCTTCCCATCTCAGCTAGTGTGACAATGGGTTCATGCCTTTACCTATTCATTCATTCATGGATCATCTTTTACTTAATTTATTTCATCAGTTAGCAGATAGGAACTAGAAAACCAACCATGCTTCAGGTACTGCATGGTTCTTACACAGGGCTCTGGAGTCTGACTGTGTCCAAATCTAGCTCCACCAGTTCTTAGTGAGTGATGTTGGGAAAACTATTTAATGTCTTTAAGTCTTGATTTCCTCATCTGTAACATAGGAATAATAATAGTACCCAGCCCATGGGGATGATGTGAATATTAGGTGGGATAATGCACATAAAAAACTAAAACAAACATGTTCATCTTGCATGGTCTCATTGACGGCCTCAATAAACAGCCAGCAAACCCCAACAATGGTGGCTCCTCCATTGTTGGACCCCAAGACATGATGCCCTTGCCGAATAATGAACACTGTGTAGCCTTAGATAAATCAGAGTTTTAAATAATGAAGGCTCAAGGACACACAATTTTTTATTGAGTCATAAAATAAAGCGTGCATACTGGTTCATTTAGGAAGCCTACACCCCTAATTATAACTACACCCCTAATTATCTAATTATTACTAAGTTTTCCTTGTTATAAAGTCCAAATAAAGGGGCTCAATTTTATATTCACGTTATCCTGGTTATCTAAAAAAAGAAAAAGAACTAAAACAGCATCTGGAATGTGAAAGCTATTACTAGTTCTTCTAGTAGTTTTCCTGTTAACCACTGTCATTATTAAGCACTGCGGATATACTAGTTAGACACAGGCTATGCCCTTAAAAAGGAAAGATAGGTAAGTATTTATAATGTGGAGTATGACTAGGCTAATAGAGAACACAAAAGGGGGTGCCCCTGAAAGCCTGGTGTGGAAGAGAGAGTCAGGAAGACTTCCCCAGGGCAATGCTTGAGCCTGGATACAAGAAAGTAGACAAGTGAGAGGAGAACATTTCAGAGAGAGACCAACTCATTCAAGAACTTGGAGGTGCAGGAGAGCAGGTCTCCATTGGGTAACTGAAGGGGTTTGCCTGCCTGGATTCCAGGCTGGGAGGGAAAGATCCTGAAGGGCTCTGGGGGTGATGTTGACAAGTTTGGACTTGACCCAACTGTTGTATGTTGAGCAACCTGGTTGAATGGGCATTTCAGAAAAATCACGTTGGCAACTCATTTGGAAAAAGGATAGGTGGGAGGCTCGTTAGGAGCTGCTGTCTAGGCAAGTGGAGGCTTCAGGGAAGGCAAGACCAAGGGCACGGAAAAGGGCCAGTTTTAGGAAATAATCAGGAGTTGGACTGGACAGGCTCAGTGACTGACGGGCTAAGGGAAGTCAGGAAGTTGGAGAAAATAGGTGGTACCAGTTTCTCCCAGAGTGACTGGGTGGGCACTGTCCTCACTCACCAAGACCAGGGATGCAGGAGGAAGGGGAGAGGGATGGAGTTCCACTTTTTTTTTTAATATTGATTTTAGACAGAAAGGAAGGGGAGGGAGAGAGAGAGAGAGAGAGAGTGAGAGAGAGAGAGAGGAGAGAGAAACAACATCGATCAAGTGCCTCCTGCATGCCCCCTACTGGGGATGGAGCCTAAAACCCAGGCATGTGCCCTGACAAGGAATCAAACCAGTGACCTCTTGGTGCATGGGTTGATGCTCAACCACTGAGCAACACCAGCCGGGCAGGCGTTCCCCTTTGGATAGAAGGTGGGTGACGGTGTGTTAGTGAATTCTATATACACATGTATACTAGTAAATACACTTTAAATACTGATTGGGGATAGAGAGAGTTGGAAATACAGGAGGGGAGATGGGAGCTGTGACTGAGGTTCCTGAGAAGAGCGGACAAGGAACCTAGAAAGCAGGGGGACACAGGGAGAAGTGTCCCACAGGAGGGAAAGGAAGGGGGAAGGGGGGGCGTTCTTCAGAGCATCCCACCCATTGCCTATGAAGAACCCTCACCCTTTGTGTCTCTCTTCTCCCATCAGTTCTTTTCTCCCTTACACATTCAGTCCAAGAACTTGTACTTTCCTTACTAGAATCAAGGTCACTCACTGGCATTCCCACTCTCTCATCTATTTCCAAAACTCTTCCACGAATCTTCCCAAGTCTTCTTCCTCTACTGCTTTTATTCAAGAGTCACCTGGGACTTGGCAGATCTTACCCAAGACAATACCTCTGACAAAAAATAAATATCAAAAAAGTCATACTAGCCCTGACCGGTTTGGCTCAGTGGATAGAGCGCCGGCCTGCGGACTCAGGGGTCCCAGGTTCGATTCCGGCCAAGGGCATGTACCTTGGTTGCGGGCACATACCCAGTGGGGAGTGTGCAGGAGGCAGCTGATCGATGTTTCTCTCTCATCGATGTTTCTAACTCTCTATCCCTTCCCTTCCTCTCTGTGAAAAATCAATAAAAATATATTTTTTTAAAAAAGTCATACTAAAGTGACCCAGAGTGGGCTCTATGGCACTGATGTCCAGGAAGTGACTCTTCAGAATAAAAGAAAGGGCTCAGGTGCCTAGCAGAGTCCTAGGCTTGGGTCTCAATTGTGAGCTGTAGTCTTGTGGCCCTAATACTCCTTCTTGCAAGAGTGCAGCCTCTCTCCATCCCCCTACAGAGGTTCTCAACCTGTGGGTCGCGACCCCTTTGGCGGTCAAACGACCCTTTCACGGGGGTCGCCTAAGACCATCCTGCATATCAGATATTTACATTACGATTCATAACAGCAGCAACATTACAGGTATGAAGCAGTAATGAAAATAATTTTATGGTTGGGTCACAACATGAGGAACTGTATTTAAAGTGCCAGAAGGTTGAGAACCACTGCCCTAGAAGCCCCATCAGCTTACCACTCCCACCTGGCTCCCTTCCTCCCAGCACAGCACCTACCAAAGAATACCCCATTGCCCAAGAGCTGTCAAAGGCCTATATAGCACAAGGCCCTGACAGTTCATTGGCCATGACACTTCATCTTAGCAGAGCAACTTTGCCAAGAAAAACCTGAGGGCAAGTGAGAAAACCAGTTGTGATCTGCCCAGTAAACAGGTGGCAGTGCAGCAGCCAGCCCCGCCCCCAGTGTCTCCTGGCGTCTCAGGGATGGAAGGTGAAGCAGACACTCCAAGACCAGTTTCCTGACGCTCCGGGCCATCCTGCTATTCCGTGGGGAGCAGCCCGAGAACTGAAGGCAGCCACCATGGCACAAGGTAGGGCAGGCCCATGGGGCTGCTGGAGGTCAGGGGCAAGAAAGACAGAGAGATTGTAGGAAGTCAAGTGAGGGTGGATTCATAGGAAGAAGGGAGCAAATAAAGAACAGAGGCAGAAGGAGTAGAAACTCCAGGAACCTCAGAATTGGTAGCCCAAGAACCAGGAGACAGGAGATGCCAGCAGGTAAACACAGCCAAGCAGCTGCATGCCAACATGCTGGCTTCTATAGCCCAGGGGGACAGGGCAGGATCAGGAATTAGGGGGTCGTGGTTTCTGTTCTTTTCCACCAGTTGACCCTTGGACATTGAGCAAGTCACTTCTCCAGTTCCCAGGCCCCATGCCTGAAAAAACAAGGGGGGTTGGACGAGACAATCTTGACATTATCTTCCATCTCTAGAAGTCTCTGAATTTCATATCTTCACTTCTTCCCCTACTTCAGGTCTCTTCCTCATCTTGGCTAATCTCACCACCACCCTTCTATCTATATCAATTCCCTCTCTCTAGAAAGAGCTGCTATGAAGATTAAATGGTTAGTTGGAATCATAAGAATAAGCTATAAAGTTCTATAAATGTAACAGAACTCACCTTCATTTACTGTCTTGTGTTAAATTTTTAAATTTTTAATTTCACAAGAAATATACTAATACACAGTTGGAATAAAATAAAGCAATAATTACAGGTAAAGCTATCGTCAGTCCCTTTACCCCCACCCCAACCCCAGCCTCACCTCCAGAGAAACCACTGTTACCAGTCTTTTGTCTATACATTTATATTCATATATATATATATATGCTCAATGTAATATTAGTATGTGTGGCTTCTTTTTTTGTATATCTTTGGTCTAATCATATTGTACATATTTTTCTACAGCTTGACTTTTTTTTTTCCTCAACAGTATGCCTTAGGGCTCTATCCATGCCACTCAGTACCTATAGATTTTCACTATTCTCTACATTGCATAGTATTTCATATTATGGGTGTAAGTAATTTATTTATCCAGTCCCCTATTTTGGGCATTCAGGTTGCTTCTCTATTTTCAGTTATATAAGCAATGATGCAATGGAAGTTCTTATCTATGCCTCTTTGTGCTTGTGTGGGAGTATCTCTTTAGCTAGACACTGAGATCAATTACATTAAAAGTTCTTCCTATCATTTTATTTCTACTTTATTGATCATTTCACCACATTCTTCTTGCATAAAAAGAACAAATATGTCCAATGTCAAATGTACCTCCTGCTTGAATATCTAGTGTCTGGGCTGAAGAATAATCCCTATGTTACAGGTAGATATTAACTGGACCCAGATGCATCCAGAGGATGAGCTTTGTCCCCACTGCTCACTGTCAGGCAGAGGCTACCACTCCTGTTGAGTAGTCTGGGTCATGTGCCCAAGCTGAATCAGGATCAGTTAGCAAGCTCTGTCTAGTCAACTGGTCTCCAAAAAGAATGAGCTTCTCATTCCACCACTGGGAAAAAGCCAAGTGCTTTCCCAACTGGCAGTGGGTTGGGTGTCCTTTCTGAACATGAGTGAAGGCTGGAAATGGGCGGTAGCTATTGGGTAATGGAAATAGCACAGGACTTGAGCCAGTAACCTTAAGTTTAACTTTGGGCAAGACATTTAATTTGCCTAAACCTTGGTTTTCTCTATGCCAAGTGTGGATGACACGACATTTCATGCCTCTACTGTTGTGAGGAGGATTCAATGAGAAAACTGTCTTAAGGTACCTAGGACAGTGCCTATCACAGTAATCAGGCCCTCAATCACGTGTTCATTGAATCTGAAATTTGAAATAAGTACAGGGTGATTATACAAAAGACAGAGAACTTTATTCAACATAGCAAACATTTTTTAACACCTACAATATGCTGAAAATTGTGCTTATATTTCTTTTATAAGAAACTCATGCTCATTAGCAGTCATGCCCCATATCCTCTTCATCCCAGCCCCTGCTAAACTCTATTCTACTTTCTGCCTTTATGAATTGCCTAGTCTTCATATTTTATATTAATGGAATCATATAATATGTGGCCTTTGTGTTTGGCTTCTTTCATTCTGCATAATGTTTTCAACTTTCATCCATGTTATAATATATTCAGCATTTCTTTTTATGGCTGAATAATATTCCAGTTTATGGATATACCACTTTCATTAATTAATCAGGTGATGAACATTCGGGTTGTTTATTTTCTGGCTGTTATAAATAATGCTGCTATCAACATTAATGTACAAATTTCTGTGAACATATGTTTTCAATCTCTTGGGTATAGGAGTGGAATCTCTAGGAGTGGAACTGCTGGGTCATATGGTAACTATGTTTAACATTTTGAGGAACTGCTGGACTGCTTCCAAAATGGCCACATCATTTTACAATCTCACCAGCAATATAAGAGGGTTCCAATTTATCTACATCCTCACCAACACTTGTTGCTTTCTCTCTTTCTTGTTATAGCCATCCAGGTGAATAGATGGGGTGAGAGTGGACATTCTTGTCTTGTTCCTTATCTTAGGGGGAAAGCAGCTAATCTTTCACTATTAAGTATAATGTTAGCTGTGGATTTTTCATAGATTACCTTTATCAGGTTGAGGAAGTTTCTTCTAGTCTTAATTTGTTGAGTATTTTCATTATGAAAGAATGTTGGATTTTGTCAAATGTTTTGGTTCATATTTCTTAAAATCTAAATACAGATGAGACAACACAGCTAGGTCTCTATCCCCATTGACTTACATCTAGTGGTGGAAAACAGACAAAAAAGTAACTGCAAAGATATCTGAACGTCTCATAATGAGCCTAAATCTAATAGACTCTCAGTAAAAGTTTGTTGATATGAATGAACAAATGAGCATATTAACTTGTCCATTAAGCAGTTAAGGTTCCCTGTGAGTGATACAGTTACATGCTGTAGATCAAGTGAAGATGGGAAGAAGGGTAGGCCAAAGGAGACAAGCTCTATGAAGAAGGTGGGTCTTGAACAGGCACTGGAGGAAAAGTGGACTTTGGTTAGATAGTGAAGGGGCATTCTGAGTTGGGGCTACAGCAGCAGCAAAATACATGGACAGGAAGGCTACCATTTGCTTGAAGACGGATCAGATGGAGAGGAAGACCCATGGTGAGAGTGGTGAGAAGTAAGAATGCAAGTGTAAGTGAAGACCAGGTATGGAGGATCGTTAGTGTCAGGTTAAGGAGTGTGCATTTTGTACGGTGGGCTGTTGGGTATTTCAGAGCTTTTAAAGCAAAAGAATGGAATGATCAAGTTGTCTGGAGGAGAGGTCATCTGGTGATGTGTTAAGGGGTGGGTGACGTGGAGAGACAGAAAGCAGAAGACATGATGGAGACTGTTCGTGTCACTAGGAGTGAGGTGAGGCGGTTGGAATTATGTTCATGTGGAAAGGGACAGATGGACACCACAGACATTTTCAAGGAAAGAGTGAAGGGACCTATGACACATAAATGGATACAGACTGAGAAGGAGATGGATGAGCCAACTGTGATTTAAAGTGTGGGAACTATGCGGTGACCATGTTCAAAGGTGAAGTTAGAAATGCATCCCTTCTGCGGGAGGTACACTTGGAGGACACTGAGGTCAGTCTGTGTCTTAGCAGAAACTCTGGGAGGCTGGGAGCGGGCCTTTCCTTGCTGACCTCAGCATCACACCTCCCCAAGCATTGGGCACATGCGTTAGTATAGTCAGAAGGCCAGCGAATTGCTGAAAGCACAGCAGCTCACGCAGGGACTTTCTCCCAGATTTGGATGCTGGTACAGGGGAAAGTGAAACTCAACTTTTGTTCAAGAAAGTGGATGCTGGCGTAAATCTGAGGACATGCTAGGCTAAAGGGCGCAGACGTACTTGGCCAGTCCTACAGGAGTTGGACCGAGAGAGAAAACCATGTCTCTCCAGGAGAGTAAGGGAGGAAGGCTGTGGGTCACGAACAATGAAAATACATCCTGCATATCAGATATTTACATTATGATTCATAACAGTAGCAAAATTACAGTTATGAAGTAGCAACGAAAATAATTTTATGGTTGGGGGTCACCACAACATGAGGAACTGTATTAAAGGGGCACGGCATTAGGAAGGTTGAAAACCACTGGATTAGAGGGTCAGAGAAGCAGGAAAGGAAGGGAGGAAAGAAGTAAAAAGGAGGCGCGTACATGTACGGAGCCTCGTTTAATCCTTATACCAACCGTGTAAGGCTGGTATTGTGGATTCTATGTTACCCACTTGGGAACTGAGGCTCAGAAAAGGCTAAACTTCTTTCTCAAGTTTGCACAGCTAGTAAGTGGTGGACAAGACTGGACCATGCTCCATAACCCTGCTCTTTCGTCTGCCCCGGCTGCCCCATTGCAGGGCTGGAGTTGTCCGTCACAGACTTCCAAAGCTCCCGGAACAACATGCGGCACCACACGGAGGAGATCACCTTTGACCACCTCATCGTTCGCCGGGGCCAGGCTTTCAACATCACTCTGTACTTCAGGAACCGGGCCTTCGAGCCAGACCTGGACAACATCATCTTCGTAGCTGAGACTGGTGAGAACCGCTGCTGGCACACGGGAGGGTGTGGGGGGCAGAGTCTCAGGGGCTGGGAAATTTCCTCAGAGGGCCTCAACTCTGCTTCCCTCCCAGGACCGATGCCCGACCTGGCCAAGGGGACTCGGGCTGTGTTCAGCCTGGCAGGTCGTCATAGCCCCAGTCCCTGGATGGCGTCACTGGAGACCAACAAGGCCAGCTCCCTGGAGGTGAGCCTGTGTGCCCCTCCCATGGCGCCTGTGGGTCAGTACCTCTTGAAGGTTCACATTGACTCCTTCCAGGGGTCTGTCACGGCCTACCAGCTTGGGAAATTCATTCTGCTCTTCAATCCCTGGTGCTCAGGTAAGGCGGGGTGCATGTGGGGGGTCCCTTGTCTCCGCCCCTTTGTCAATGCCACAGAGAGCCAGGATCAAGGATTTCTAGACCCCTGCTCCCTGGGAACCCACAAACCTCCCCAATCCCATGCACTAGGCATTCACTCCCAACCACCAAAAAGCAGGGAGGGATAAATTGCTATTTATTTACTCATCTAGAATTTTAAAATTATAAGCCAAGTCATCTTTACTTAAAAGGAAAATATTACAATTAAGTTTGACCCCTGTTAACATTTACCTTTATCGTACATTTTTAACTTAACTTGAGTTTTTTCATTGTAAGAATAATAAGTGAATTGTGGAATGAAGTAAAGGAAAAAAAAAAAGCAAAAGAAAGAAAGAGGAAGGAAAAAAGAAAGGGTGAAAAGTCAAACCTTATCCCAATCTCCAAGTTCCATTCTCCAGAGGAAGTCCTGTTAGTGTTTTCTTGTGTAGCCTTACAAAAAATGTTCTATGCTTAATCAAATGTGTATTTATTGCATATATGCATATGTGTGTAATTATATAATACATACCACACATGGGATTATTTAACACATAGTTTGCTCTAATTTGCGTGGTTTTTTTCATTTAAAAATTCAATGTTGGATATATTTTCCTATCAGTACATTCCTTTTAATAGCTACAATTACTTCACCATTTGGATGCACCAAATTTTTAACTGGTTCCCTATTTATTTGGACTGGAAAGTTTTTGTCATAGGCAAACATAGCTACAGGAAATATCCCAGAACTACCTGGCCCACAATCCCTGTCCTCTACATCTACCTGGGAGCAGGAGTAGTTCCATAGACGGCTGGCACGGATGTGAGCCGAATGAAGGACAAGCTAGGAGGAGAGAGTAGGAAGAGGGCAGAAAGAGTTGAGAATAAGGGATTTGGGGCAGAGGTCAAATTCAACAAATTCTCACTTCTGAATCAGAGGATGTCTCCCTTCTCTTACTCCCTCTCATTCTACTTTCTCCACCAACCTTATGCCAAGGGGGCCTGCTGCGTTGTGCCAAAACCCAGAGCCCTGGCTGGGTTCTAATATCTCTAACCACCTCCCACTGCTCTGTCACTGATTGGCTCAGAACTCTTACCCATCAGCCAGATGAAGAGGCCCTGCCACTGGATCAAGGAGGATGGATGTCTGTTTGTTCTCTCTCTCTCTCTCTCTCTCTCTCTCTCTCTCTCACACACACACACACACACACACACACACACACACACACACCTACCTGGCCTCCAAAACTGTGTGTTTCAGACTTGTACTGAGGGCCCCCTGGAGCTGTGGGGAAGAAAATGGTATCTGTGGGGTCTTCTCTTTTAAAGCTTGAGTCCTACAAAAGAAATGATGAGGTCAAAGCCAACCCCTAAATTCTGGCTTGCTGTTTTCCAACCAGGATTAATTCAGTATGGCAGAGCACAGAGCATGGAGTCACATGGGCTGTGTTCACATTCCACCCTGTACTATATGATGTGGGCAAGCTACTTATCACTGTGAGCCTGTTTCCTCAACCTTAAAATGGGGCTGGGCTGTAAATGTGCTTTGCAAACCAATAAATTCCACCAAAGATAAATTTTTACTGTCCCACCTCATTTTCACGTTGAGCCTGTTGCCGGTGTTGAGGGATGGTGGAGAGCAGGTCTTGCTTCCCCTCTTGGTGTCACCCTGTGCAGTCCTCAGAGTTCAGTTTCTATGCCTTCTGCGGATGGGGATGGGCGGGAAGGGCAAGATGACTTTTCTGCTTTGTGTCCTCCCACTTTGATTCCTAGGGGACGCTGTCTTCTTGGACAGTGAGCCCCAGAGGCAGGAGTATGTCATGAATGATTACGGCTTCATCTACCAAGGAAACAAGAACTGGATCCGCCCTTGTCCCTGGAACTATGGGCAGGTGAGTCTCGGCCCAGCTCATGGACCATCTAAGGGAGAGGGAAGCAGGAGGGGGATGGATGGATGCCCCTCAGGCAAGGTTTATCTAGAACTACTGACTAATGGGAACTAAATGGTACTGGGAAGATGTGAGATGTGACTCCGGGGAGCTAGAGGAGCAGCCATAGAAAGTTGGAAGGTGTTCTTTGCTGACTGTGTCAGGATTAGAGAGAGAAGGGCAGCTGAAGGTACCCACCCCGGAACTCCACTGAGTATGTGAGTGAGGATGAAGGCACAACAGCGACAACGGCCATGGTGGTGCCGCATTTTTTTGTTTGTTAACTGTTTCTAGTGTGGTGTAGGTTGCTCTAGGTTTTGTTTTCCACACATATTCTAAAACATGTGACTTTATTTGTAAAAATAGCATCATATTAATCACAATGCTCTACAACAGCCCAGCCTTCCCCAGATGCTCCAGGAAGTCCAGAACCAGGCCAGGGAGGAGGGTTCTTGAGGCTGGCCCCAGCACTGGGGCACTGGCAGGGGGAGAGGACCAGCCCTGCCACCCAGAGGGGTGTCAGCTGGGAAATCCCAGGGGAGCGTGTAGGGCAGTGGTTCTCAACCTTGGCTGCACATTATGGGGGAGAGTGTGGAGCCTTGTTTCAGTTTGCCATGGCTTCCTCTCCTGGACTTGTCCAACACGTGTGGCCTCAGGCCCAGCCTAGGCCCCCCAGGTGGGTATAGTCAAGATGAGACATAGCAGCCTAAACTTGCACCAGCTGACATCCCCCTTGTTTCAGTTTGCTATGGCTTCCTCTCCTGGACTTGTCCAACACGTGTGGCCTCAGGCCCAGCCTAGGCCCCCCAGGTGGGTATAGTCAAGATGAGACATAGCAGCCTAAACTTGCACCAGCTGACATCCCCACCCCCACACTCAGCGTGGGCAGATGGGCATCTTAGTGAGTCCCTGGACAGGAGGTTGCTGCCACCTGTGAGAAGCAGAAGAGCAGAGCTGCTGGTCTCTGAGCCCTGGGTCCTCCCATATCTCTTATTCAGTGAAAATATACTGAATGCCTGCTGAGTGCCAGGCAGGGTTCTAGGTGCTAGAGATATAAAGATGAATGAAACACTGTCCCCGAGCCCACAGTGAAGTGGGGACTCAGTCAAATAAGCAGGTCACTTATGCAGCGTGACATGTAACGATTGCCAGACAGGCACAGGGGCCTCTGAGAGCCTGGAGGAAGAGCACTTGGTTGGGCACGGGGCTGTCCGGAAAGCTTCCTGGAAGAGGAACTACTTGAACTGAGTTAACCAAGAGAAGGAAGGTGGGGGGAAACATCACAGGCAAAGAGAAGGATGAGCAAAGACACAAAGGTGAGGATCCGTTTGACCTGCTGCAGGGGTTACAAGGAATCTGGGTGTTGCTGGAACAAAACTGGTGAGGTGAGGGTATTGAGAAGTAGAAGAAGGCCAGATCAGGGACGGTCTTATGTGTCTTGTAGAGGAAGTTAGAGCTTTGATTCTGATCAAAGGTCACAGGGATCTTTGAACATTTTAAAGCAGAAAAGTGAACTGATCAAACTATCCCTTGGGGAAAGTGGATCGGAGAGCCTCCAAATCCTGTTTATTGCCCAGTGTTGCATGGAAATCAATTAATTCACTTACTCTCATTCAACAAAGATGCTCAGAGCCCTTACTCTGTGCTGAGCACTGTGCCAGATCTGGGGTGTGAAGTTCCAAGGAACGTTCGAGAGAGGCAGAGCATACACTTAGGCAGGGAAGACAGACCTTGGCTACATCATTGTACCTGAGCCTGATGAGTAGAGATGTAGCCAGTGCTATGCTGCTAAACCAGGCTTAGGCTCAGCGAAAGGCCTCAGGACAAGTGGCATTCTCACCTCGCCTGCCTTGGGTGGGAGGTTTCCATAACTCACATGCTATTAGTCAGCCCACAGCCCTCCCTACTGCATCGCTGGCACCATGGCAAGTTGGGGCCATCACCCTAGCCTTAACTACCAATGATGAGCCGGATCAGCCGGTGGGGGTGGAAGATGAGGCAATGTGGTTTTAGCAAGAACAGCTCGTGAGGTCCAAGAGTGTGGAGATTGAGGAGAGAAGAGAGAGAAACGATCTTTCAGCCAGTCAGACACATTAGAAAAAACTCCAAGGATTTGACTTGCAGGGCATACCAAGTAGGGGAGTTGTGATCCTAGAGCTTTGAAACCCTGTACCTGCCCGAGTTCATGGCTGTGCTACTAGACACAGTTACCTTCCAAGTGGGTTTGTATTTCAAACACACTCCATTGGAGAGCTGAGTGGGGTGGCTCCATATCTGCATGTGCCAAGCATGGGTGCCTTGCCTCTCGGCATCTCTCCTTGCAGTTTGAAGAGAATATCATAGACATCTGCCTGGAGTTGCTAGACAAGAGCCTACACTTCAAGAATGACCCAGCCAAAGACTGTGCTCTTCGAGGGAGTCCTGTCTACATCAGCAGGGTGGTGTGCGCCATGGTGAGGCTGGGTGTGGATTTGCCCACTCAGGGCACGTCCAGAGAGGGAGGAAGCCGTGCCAGGGGAGCCCTGCCCACTCACAGTTGTCCCTGCGATGGGAGAATGAAGAGTTGAGAGGCATGGGCCCTCCTGCAAAGCCATTTTGGCTAAGACTGATGAAAGTTATAGCTAACAGGTTTTTCTCAACTGAGCTCTGAAATAGCTGGGCGTGGGCCATCATGTCTATTAATCCCAAATTGCATGTTTTGGGAAAGGCTGAGCGTAGCCATAGTTTGTGAAATGGTCTTATTGTTTCTAAATTTCCTTTGCTCTGAGTATTTTTAAAAGCTACCAAAGCCAAGCTTTGCAGGGCATGGGGAGGTGAGGAGTAAGAGAGTGTGTAGAAATAGAATAATAAACTAATTCACAGTGGAACACAAGTCAGAGTGGCCAGCTTCACATCCCAACCCCTTCCCCGCAGGTCTGGAAGTTCCCAGGTAAAATGAGATCAAAGCCTCCTCTGTGTCTCAGATGGGGAGGTGAGGGGTAAGGGAGTGTGTAGAAATAGAATAATAAACCAATTAACAGTGGAACACAAGTCAGAGCGGCCAGCTTCACATCCCGACCCCTTCCCCCGCAGGTCTGGAAGTCCCCAGGTAAAATGAGATCAAAGCCTCCTCTGTGTCTCAGGCCTTGCAAGGCAGCTCACACATCACATCCTGCTGATGAAAAGGATGCTTCTAATTCTTCTATGTATGGCTTCTCTTCAGATCAACAGCAATGATGACAATGGGGTGCTCAATGGAAAGTGGAGTGAGAATTTCTCAGACGGCACCAACCCTGCAGAGTGGACTGGCAGCGTGGCCATCCTGAAACAGTGGCACGCCACAGGCTGCCAGCCAGTGCACTACGGGCAGTGCTGGGTCTTTGCAGCCATCATGTGCACAGGTACGGAGTAGAACGTTCCCCATGAAATGACCAAAAATGCAATGGCTCACATATTAGCCCTCCAAATAATTCTTGTCTTCATCTCACACAGTTACCACCAAGGAACATTTGGAAGGAAGCCCTTTCCAGCAAAAATGTCTCTCCACTAGCCTCAGGCTTCACATATCTGGGCTTATTTCAGAGGATGGTTTTGAGGTAGAAATCACACACTTCTGGGAATCTGGCCCCCTCCCCTCTCTTCTAACTGAACCTGGCTGGAAACTGTCTGGTGCAAGCTAGGAAAGAGATGAGAGGCCAAGTAACTAGGAAAACTTGCAAACTGATTAGCACAGAGAATGGTCTTAATGAAGATGTTCATATGAGAGGGAAACGTGCATCTGAGCAGTGGTATGGACCATGGGGCCAGAGCAAGGTGACAGCCAAACTGCAATGACCTTGAATTGGGAGTTTCACAAGTTCGGAGGTCTGGAGGCCTGGCTTAGGCCAGGGAATTAGGGGGTGAGGGGAAATGGTAGATCAACTTTTCAGATAGGGAGTAGATGCAACATTAGGGGAAGAAAAGCTAAAAAGAATAGGCACGTGGGAAAGACGGCAGGTGGAAGTCGGTTTGCATGTGGCAAGAGGAGCAAGTAGAAGGAAGTGGGAGGTAAATGTTGAGGAAACTGATACTTAGAAATGAGTTGCACACTGGAGGTAGCAGGAGCAGGTCTTCTGCCTCACCCAGGGACTCTTGCTCCTGGCCCTCACCCTCACCCCGCCCCCCAGCCTCGGCCAGCTCTCAGCCTCTTGGCATGCATATCCCTAAACCTGACTTGGGTCACAATCAGGAAGTTATGAATGTTACCTGGAGAACGATGCCAAGCGTGGCTTTTGTTCACAGCACTCTCTAGTGCAACCAGGGAGGCAAGATCTGCCCACAACTTGGTTTTATCAAGAAGTGAGGCCTTTTGTGTAGAAATTCCCTAGAGGACAAGGCGGGTGCACTGTGTATGCATGTGTGTGCTGAGTCCAGCTCCAGTCACCTGGAGGAAGCCCAGAGAGCCCTGGGCTGCGAGCAAAGGCCAGGCCTCTGTCCAAGGGTACAAGGAGGTCTCTGTGGACACCCACAGAGGGTGACTTCACACAGGTTGGTGAGGAGGCGGTTCCATGGAACTACTCCTCCCCTGCAGCTGCACAGCCCCGGCTTGAGTTAATGCTTTGATTAGTCAAAGAATCCTTGGTCGGTGTTTTGTTCTGTTTTGTTTTGTTTTAATAAGAAACCAGGAATCTGACAGCTTTGATTGTGTGACAGATAAGAGTTATAGGCATTTGGGTAAACTAGGATGTCTGAGTCATTGAGGGAGGAGGCACAAGAGTGAGAGGCAGAGGACGGATCAATCTTGTTTGTGCAGGATAGAGAGGAAATCTTCCTGTGCATGGAAAGCCTTGAGTCTAATGGGCCAGGTGTATGTGTGTAAAAGAAAGGGCCAGGGTTTGGGGTGTGATTATCTGGAACTGGTTGATGACAGAGGTGGAGCCAGTGAATGGAGATTATGCAAGAGAGCAGACCAATTAAAATGTTTATGGGAATAATGGCTCTATAGTGATCTGGGAAGCAAAGGGTTGGGCAAAGTGGGTCAAATGTGGGCTACAGTGGGTCCAACTGAAGCTCAGTTAGCACCAGCCTTCCAGGAAAGGCCTACCACATTGTATATTAATAAGTATATCAGTTTTTAAAACTCATTCCAATAACACTTATTTATTGAGTCCTTATTCTATGCTAGGCACTATGCTTCAAATACTTTTGGATATAAAAATGGGTAAGACCCAGTCTGTATCCTCCACTAAAAGTTAGAGATCTATCAAGCTCCTTAACCCGATTCAGCTGCCAAAGCGTTACTATTATTCACAATCACAATAGCTGATGGTTATGGAAGACTTCCTCTGTGCCAGGAACTATGCTAAAACTTTGACAGCTTAGAGTAATGGTGAGGCATGTGAGCTCGAGAGGTAGACTGCTTGGCTTCAAATACCAGCAAGGCCATTAGTTGGCTGAATAACCTCGGACACGTCACTTAACATGTGCCTCAGTTACCTCAGAGGATTAAGCTCATACATGGAGAATTCTTAGAATAGAGCCTGGCTACAGTGAGTGTTCAGGATTAGCTAGGATAGTTCTGTTTGATCCTCCAAATGACCTTGTGAATTAGGTCCTACCATCACCTCAATTTTGCAGATGAAGAGATTGAGTGGTGGAGCGAAGCTCACATCCAGGTCTGGCACGCTCTAACCACGAGGCCATCTACTGCACAGACATGACTAGCAGCCACCATGTGTCCAGCATTCCCTGTGCTTCGGGCACACACTGAGCACTTTCACTCTTTCTAATCGTCACAACCACATGCAAAGTAGATATCATTACCGACCATCACTTTACAGGTGAAAAAACTGAAGCTCAAAAGTGATCAAGTGACTCTTGTGTGACCCAGAAGTACATCCTCCCCCCAGCAGCTCTACTTCCCAGTATTGCCCCCTTTTTTTTTTTTTTTGCATGGCTCTTTTCAGTTTATTGCATGAAGGAGTTACACTAGTCCAAGTTAAAAGCAGACCCCAAATGGTTACATTATTATAGCTGTGAGGTTTTTAAACTTGTGACAAGGGACAGGAGGGAAATTCTACTCATTGCAAAGAAATCCTCACTTAAGCTTCTGTGAGCCAAAAGCACTTAAAACCCATGAACCTTCAGCTGGTCGTCCTTAGCCAGTCCAGTCTCGACAAGGAACTGGCATATGTTCTTGCGCTGGTCAACTGGCATATCTTGCGCTGGTCACCCTGCAGCTGAATTACTTCTCCATATTCTGGATGCTCAATGACAGTACCACTGCAGGCAAATTTCTTCTTAAAGGCCTTCACTAGTTTCTTTTTATCGTAATCATCAGCGATCCCTTGAACAGTAGTAAGGGTCTTCCTGCCGCTTCTCTGTTGAATTATTATATGGATATAATCCTCAGTGCCAGCGGGAAGCAGGTCATCACCCTTACTTGCATCAGCAAAGGGGTCGAAAGAGTGGAGGTTCTGGATAGCGGACATACGATACGATTCCTTTTCCTCGGTGGAAACGGCCTGCAGAAGGCTGAGGCGGGAGAAGGCGGGCAGGGGGGACGGAGCGTCGGGAAGCGAGGGGGGGCTCAAGGGGGAGGTTGCTGAGTCCTCGGCGGCGGCGGCTCAGTCACTCGTATTGCCCTTTTTTAATGTGAACAGATTGACATCGAGTTCCTAAAGAAAAATCATAGAAATGAAACTTTGGATGCATCAAAGATAGTGCTATAATTTTTGGATGGGCTGTTTCCTTGACAACCGTTTAGTTGTCTATTACTTGGAGAATTTCAGAGAAATCCCTGGCCTACCTTTCGATGCTCAGGCCCAGCTGCCCCGCGACTCTCAGTCATCCTGTTCTGGCCACCCACTCCTTGTGACAAGGTCGGCCCCTCAGCCCTTGGCTGAGGTCTGTAAAGTATCCAGGAAGCCTCGCACTGTAACCAGGAACAGAGGGGACAGTGATGATCTGTTGTCTGAAAATTCTCCCCAAAGCCAGGTGTCCAAAAGCCACTTATTGTATGATTCCATATATGTGCAATGCCCAGAATAGGCCAATTCATAGAGACAGGAGAGTGGATTAGTGGTTGCCTGGGGCTGGGTGGAGGAGAGAATGGGAAGTGACTGCTAGTAGATATAGAGGTGTTTTTTTTTTTAGGTGAAATGTTCTGGGATTATTAGTGGGGATTGTTGTACAACCTGTGAATATACTACCAACCACTCAAGTGGTGACTCTAAAATACTTATTAAACTCATAAAATTCTAAAAGGGTGAATTTTATGGTAGGCGAATTATCTCAATAAAGTTTGTTTGTTTTTTAAGCCAGGCATCCTAAGAATATGCTTGGTCCTGGTAGGCTCCTACCCACAACTGCATGGGGTAGCAGTGGGGGGAGAAGTGAGGGGCTGAGGGTTGGAAGACTTGAACAATTGACTCTGAGCAGGTCCATGTGGTATCATCTCCTCCGCTGTAAAGTAGGGCCCTGGGCCCTGGGCCATGGTGGGAAATGGTGGGAAGGTGAGGAGGCTGAGAGCTTGGGGCGGGGCACCTCCTCTCTTCATGGAGCTAAGATTTCTCCTCACTTGTTTGTACAGAGTTATTTCAATACAATAACTCTTGTCCTCGTTGTTTTTACTGAGTCATTCACTCTGAAAGAAGGAACCTCAGCCAAGGCCCCCCGTGTGCCATTTAGCTTCAACCTTTGGCTTAAACATAAATCTACTGTTATTCTCCATGGATTTATGAGGCATCAAAGATTGTATGAAATGTTCCCTCACCTAGTTGTTAATTAATATGTGGCAAGCACTTAGAAAAATGCCTGGCACATGGTTAGTTTTACGTAAGTGTTAGCTAAGATAATTCGTCTCCTGGTGTTTTAATCTCTGCCTCTTAGGCTCCAAAGGTCTGACTGGCTCTTGGTTAAAAGGTTTTTTTAAAAAAATATATATATATTTTTATTGATTTCAGAGAGAAGAAGGGAGAAGGAGAGCGACAAACATCAATGATGAGAATCACTGATTGGCTGCCTCCTGCATGCTCCCTACTGGGGATTGAGCCCGAAACCTGGGCATATGCCCTGACCAGGAATTGAACCAGGAAAATCATAGGTTTTTCTTTTATATATATATATATTCAGAGAGGAAGCGAGAGGGAGAGAGAGATAGAAACATCAATGATGATAGAGAACCTCCATTGATCACAACCTGGGCCTGTGCCCTGACCAGGAATCAATCTGTGACCTCCTGGTTCATGGGTCGATGCTCAACCAATGAGCAACATCAGCTGGGCTAAAAGGTTTTTCTAGCCATCTACCAAACTTCAGCTTTCTATTTTCTCTACCACTTTTTTTTTTTTTTAAGAATTTTGCAGATGTAATTAAGGTCCCAAATCAGTTGATTCTAAGAAGGAAGATTATCTTCAGTGGGTTTGACCTAATCAGGTCAGAACTTGATTAGTCTTTTTTAAAAAAAAAATTATTGATTTCAGAGAGGAAGGGAGAGGGAAAGAAAGACAGAAACACCAATGATGAGAGAGAATCATTGATCAGCTGCCTCCTCCACGCCCCGCACTGGGGCTTGAGCCCACAACCTGGGCATGTGCCCTGACCAGGAATTGAACTGAGATCTCCTGGCTTATAGGTTGACACTCAACCACTGACACACAGTAGCTGGGCTCTAGCACTTTTTGGGTTTATTTCCTTGCTTTGTTCCTTGGAGTGTTTGGGATTAAATTAATCATATTCCTCGTGTCATGGCATTTATCGTAATAGGTCTTCTTCAAGCCCCTCATTTTAAAAAATGTAACTAATTAATTTATTTCCCCCACTTATCTCATAAACCATTTCCATTCACTTCCCCCCAAGATAGGGAAACATTTTGATGTATTTAATATATAGCATTGTATTTAAAGCTGTTCCTATAAAAAAGTATATTATCTTTAGTTGTTGTTGTTTTAATCATCACCCAAGGATATTTTTTCCATTGATTTTTAGAGAAAGTTGAAGGTAGGGAAAGAGGGGAGAGAGAGAGACATCAATGTGAGAGAGAGAAATAAATTGGTTGCCTTCCAACCCAGGTACATACCCTTGACCAGGAATTGAACCCGTAACCCTTTAGTGTGTGGGCCAACATTCTAACCACCGAGCACACTAGCCAGGGAAGTATATTGTTATCTTTGTATAATATTTTGTCCAGTATGTATTTTTGTTTTATAGATTGTATTTTTCACCTTTAAAAGTTCCATTGGGCCCTAGCTGGTTTGGCTCAGTGGATAGAGCATCAGCCTACGGACTGAAGGGTCCCAGGTTTGATTCCTGTCAAGGACATGTAACTCAGTTGCAGGCTCGATCCCCTACCCCAGGTTGGGTGTGTGCAGGAGGCAACCAATCAATGTGTCTCTCTCACATCGGTGTTTCTCTCTCTCTCTCTGTCTCTCCCCCTCCCTTCCACTCTCTCTAAAAACCAACGAAAAATTATCCTTGGGTGAGGATTATTTTTAAAAATTTCATTGAGTCTTTTCTTTATCTTCCATTTTTCTTATTATATTTATGTTTTCCTTTACTTTCTCTTGAGCATATTTATAGTATTTAAAATACCTGTTTTAATGTCCTTGTCAGTTAGTTCCATGATCTCTGTCATTTCTGGATCTAGTTCCAGAAATTGACTGACAATTTTCCTGATCATATTTTCCTGTTTCTCTACATCCCTATATATTTTTTTTTTATTCTTGATTTCAGAGAGGAAGGGAAAGGGAGAGATAGAAACAGCAATGATGAGAGAGAATCATTGATTGGCTGCCTCCTGCACACCCCCTACTGGGGATTGAGCCCAAAACCCAGGCATTGCCCTTGACCGGAACCGAACCGGAGGCCCTTCAGTCCTCAGGCCAACGCTTTAACCATTGAACCAAACCAGCTAGGGCTACATTTTTTTTTAAGTAGGCTTTATTTTTTAGAGCAGCTTTAGGTTTTATTGTCACTGCAGACAAGTGAGAATATGACCTCGTGCTAACATATCTGAAAAACTAAGGCAAGATAACCATCTTGTTGTGGAAACAATTAAAAGCATGGTAGGTGGAGCAGGAAGTGGTTACATCTACCATTTGGAAGCTTACTACAACCCGGGAGAAGTTAAAAGATGCTAAAAATCATCAAATTTAAATGCAATTACTTTGACTTTATATTAGCTGGGGCTTTGACTCTATTCTTCAGTATAAGACATGGAAGTGTGATAGCAAAGCTGACCAAATGAATTTCAATATATTGAACTCTAACTTTCCATTAATTTCTCTTATAAAATTGGAGCTACATTTCTTTATGCGGAGGCAGGGCTGGTGGTGGAGGGAGAACTGGTGAGAAGCCTTCATGTCCAGCCTGAAACAGACTGCGTGTTTTAATGCACCATCAGCACAGTGTCTGCCACTAGTCAGGAGTGAAGCTGCACTCCTGGAGGGCAGGAATGTCTTTAGCTTCTGTGCACTTTGCATCTAACTCACTGTCTGGTTCATGGCAAGGGCTTGACACTTGTCACTGAATAAGTGCTAAAATGGCCAAGTAAAGAGAGATTGTAATTCATGCTGGGTGTTGTGTAGTATGCCTTGGGAACTCTAATTCTTTCCCAGCTCTGAGATCTTCTCCACCTTTTCCAAATATCACCATGTGAGTGTGCATGCCTGTAGATGCACACACACAAGCACACCCCATATGGGTTTCTTTTTTATGAGGGACTCAGCTCCCACAACATTATCAATGAGTCACCTGAGTCTCATGTCAAACGGTGAATCATTGGGAGTGATACTCTGCAGAAACCTTGTGCACAGGTTAAAGACAACCTGCTTCCAGCACAATTTAATGCGCGTCTACTCTGTGCCCATCCAGACATGTGGGGCAGTAGTGGGCACCACCACTGACACTTCAAGTGGCTGTTCATGAATTCTGCAATCAGGGTGAAGAACAGAGGCTTGTTCACTGCTCTCCCTACTCAGTTCTCCTTGGCACATTCTCTTACCACCATAAGTGCTACCCTCCCATCTGACTGTCATCTTAGCATAAATCCTGGCCCACGCCAAGCTCCTGAGTCACTTGAATGCTCTTGCATCACTCCTGTCTCAGGTTCCTTCAGTGACAGCTCTTCGAGCCTTCACCCTCCCCTCCGAGGCTGTCCTGTGTCACCTCCACCTACAACTCGCTTGTCGGCTCTGCTCACTCCCTGCCCTTGTTCCTTGGCCCTGTGCAGACGTGCAGACGTGCCACTCCAAGGAGAACTCCAGGTTCCCCTTTGGGCTTCTCTCCTCCCTGTCTTGGGCCATATCCAAGGGTGTGTCCATGCCCTAGCTTGGAGAGGCTTTGTGCCAACGTATGAGAAGGAGCCTAAACTAAAATCTATAAGCAATTAAATGCTTAATATACATAAGTATTTGAACTAAAAATTATGAACATTTTAAAAATTACAGTAGTATGTGAACAATGCTGAGAAGTACCTATATATTTTTTTCATTAGTTTATTATAAAAGAAACATGGAAATTATTTACATGATGAAAGATTTCAGAACTTCAACGCTGAGAAGTATCTATATATTTTTTCATTAGTTTATTATAAAAGAAACACGGAAATTATTTACATGACGAAAGATTTCAGAACTTCAATGGAATGGGCAGCTTCACATGATGCCATTTCAATAGTGATTTATTTCAGTCTACTGGTACATACTTTCCAGGAATGTCACCACCTCTAAATAAGAAACAATCCTTGTCGTCTAGAACTACTTCGGTGCCTCCATATTCTGGAAGGAGACCTTTATCTCCAACTGTCACGCTAACAGGTTGAATCTCTCCACCCTTTCCTTTGGAGCCCGATCCAATAGGGACCACTATGGCTTGCAATACTTTTCCTTGAGGTTTTTCTGGAAGCATCATGCCTCCTTTGGTTACAGTTTCTGCAGCACTGCTTTCAGCTAATACTTGGTCAAAGCGGGGAAGGAACTTCCTAAAGGCCTGTCCTGCCATGACTCCGACCACGGCCACCTATGCTCCGCTGTCGCACCGCGGCTGCAAGGAGAGACCTGCAGTCGCTGCTGGCCACTATATTTGTTGACTCTCATTTTATCTCCTGGAATCTGTCCCCAGGGAGGAAAAAAGACTGATCTATAAAGATGTTCATCACAGCATTATTTACAACAGGGGGAAAAATGGAAACCAACCAAATATCTAAAAATAACCACCCCTAGAAATCTTGCTTTTGCCAAATATTTGATAACGTAGGAAAGTGCTTGGGATGTGGAATAAGGTGAAAATACTAGAATGCTGAACTGTTTGCATAATACTGGGAGGTGAACTCAGAACTGAGTACAAGCTGAGCAGTGAAACCAGGATTTGAGGGATAGCTCTGCCACTTCTTAGCTGTGTGACTCTGGTCCAGGTGAGCAAACTTTTCTTAGCCTCTGATTCCTCATCTACAAAACGGGGATAATAACATCAGCTTCCACGTAGAGATGTCCTGAACATAATGTATGCAAAACAGCACCATGCCTGCTGGTAGATATTATTATTATTATTACTTCACAGTTGGACTTTAGGGGACAGGGATCCCCAGGGCATTGGTGGTAGGATGGGCTGGGAGATATTGCTGTTCTTAAAAGAATGCGGAGTGGGAGAAACAGAGCAGAGGACAAGAAAAGAAGTTGGTTGGCAAAGGGAAGAGATGCACCGTCAGGAATAAAGATACCATTCGACCGCTTTCCCAGAATTGCTCCGCCAGGTACAGCCTCCCTTTTCCAGGCTTCTGTTCCACAGTTTCCTTCCCTCTGGCTGGATCTGTGATACTTTCTTTGAGAAGCTGCCAAGACAATCCACCCATAGAAAAGGGGGAAGTCCAAACCACAGGACTCTTTGCCTAAGAATCTGCTGTCCTCAGCCAACAATCTCTATTATAGAAAGGAAAACTTTCCAGGTATTTGGTTTGGAGGTGGAAATTTATGGCCAGGAGAGAAGTGCGACTGAGTCAGGCCACCGAGCCTTGCTAAAGGGGTGTGCCCGCCCCGCCCTGCTGGCCCAGGCAGGGGAACCCAGGCCTCCCTAGACTTTCTGTTGGCCCTGGCAGTGCTTGTTGAAGCAACCTGCACCTTTGCACGCAGTGGCTTCTGTGAGCACCAGGGAAAGGAGCTCAGGAGGATGGGGAGGAAGTTGGCAGCATCACCAACCCAGTGCCCCAGACAGCTCCTGCTCGGTCCTGAAGGCGCTAAATGAATGATTTCCCTGAGCCCAGGCCCTAACTCCAGGAAGCCACAGAGCTCCTGAATTCACAACCCCACAAGATTTTCTGCCCTTTTCGCAGTGATGAGGTGCCTGGGGATCCCCACCCGCGTGATCACCAACTTTGACTCTGGCCACGACACAGACGGGAACCTGATCATAGATGAGTACTACGACAACACGGGCAGGATTTTGGAGAATAAGAAGGACACTGTCTGGTGAGAGACAACTTCTCGTTCTCTTTGTAGGGCGAACCCCACCAGAAGAAGTGAGTCCATGAGCCTGATGCCCTCTCATGCCCCCCACCCCCACTTTCCCCAGCCCTGCGGCTCAGTCTCCCCAACCCAAAGGCTGGGACACAGCTCAACACAAAAACAATGGTTTTGAGTTTAGAATCTAAACATCACAAGAGCTCCCTGTCCTGGCTGAGGTTTTCCTCTTTGCCGCCTCCTTCATTCAATACTCAGCCTGTGGCTGCAGGAGGACCAAAGTCTCACCTCCAGACACAAAGACCATGATTGCCTGTGAGTCAGCAGCACCCACAGGAAATGGCACAAGGAATTTCTGGGAGAGAGAGAGAGAGAGAGAGAGAGAGAGAGAGAGTGAGTTAGTTTTGAACTTCAGTCGGCGCTGGAAGCCTTCATTCTCTTGTCACCAACAGAGGAAAGCTCCTTTCAGGGCAGGTTGGGCTCACAGGAGGAAGAGCCATCACTACTCACCCACAGAGGTTTGAAGGCCTGGGGGTGCTAAGTCTGTCTTTCTACCGGTCAGTGCACCTGCTCATTGTCCACTACAAACTTGCCCTTAGCTTATCTGACACTGGCTCCTGTGGCTTCTCCCTCAGGAACTTCCATGTCTGGAACGAGTGCTGGATGGCCCGAAAGGACCTCCCTCCCGGATACGGAGGCTGGCAGGTGCTGGACTCCACGCCTCAGGAGAGGAGCAATGGTGAGGCTCTCCATGGGAAAGGCAGAACCCACTCCCACGGAAACAGCCCTCGGCCCCGCCGGTCCCTGCAACGGCCCTCATGGCTCTTCCGTTCTCCTCCAGGCATGTTCTGCTGCGGCCCTGCCTCCGTCAGAGCCATCAAAGAGGGAGAGGTGGATCTGAACTACGACACGGCCTTTGTCTTTTCCATGGTGAATGCCGACTGTGTGTGCTGGCTCGTCCATGGAGGAAAGGAGCAGAGGCTTCACCGGGACACGCATTCTGTGGGCAATTTTATCAGCACCAAGAGCATCCGGAGTGATGAGCGGGATGACATCACGGAGAACTACAAGTATGAAGAAGGTATGACTATACCAGCCCCCTCAGAGTCCAGGTCCTGTGGGCACCTTCCCCCTCAGCCAGCTGGAACAGGCCTCTGGGGAACAGAGGGTGTCTGCGGGGCAGGACCCAGGTCCATCTCAGCCCTTCAGTTTTGAGTTCCCAGTCCAGGCATCCCACTGCCTCACTTCCTCATGCCCCCCACCCCACCCCCATCCCACAGGCCAGTGAGCACTTTCCCACAGACATTCACATTGACTATAGGGCCATTGACAGGCATCTTATCAACAGTATATGAATTCCTCAGCCCTGCCTTCCCCGCAAATCAGCCTCCCACTGGAGATGGGGGCATTTAGTAAAAAAAAAACACCAAACGCTTATTAATTAATTAAATTAATTTCCTTTAATGTATTGTTTAATTTACTGTGTTTTATTGGGTGTTTGGAGGACAAAATAGGTCACCAGTCAGCACCCAGGCTGCTATAAGGCCATATGCTCACTCTTGTGCCCTCCCCCTGCAGAAGATGATTTGGAGATGTGGGAGACCTGGCAGGGGCTTCTTATCCAAGCCAGCAGGGGCAAAGGGGCAGCTAAATTAGTCAGCCGTGGATTAATTCCTGGAAATTGAGGAAGACCAGTCACCAAGTTCAATCACTAGGGAGCCAAGCAAAAATATCCAGCCCATGAGGGCCAGAAGCAGGGTGAGGGGCAGGATCCGAGGAAGATGGATCGGGAATGTGTGGAGGGTGGGGGAGGGTGAGCAATTGCTGGGAATGCTGGCAAGTGGGTGTCTGTGGTCTGTCTATGTGGGCCTTTGGGGACACCATAGAGAAGCTCCAAAATCCAAGCCTAGGAAGGCGCTACACAGCAATACCGTCCATCCCCTCCCCACCCCCATCGACTCTGGGTTATCTTGGTTGGGGTGCCCAGAAACAGATCCTGAGGCAAGGATTCAAGTACACGTGGTTTATCTGTGAGGCAATGCAGGAACTACTGGAAGGAAGGAGAGTGAGCAAGAGAGACAGGGAAGGGGAGGGAGCCAGTGCAGGGGCCCCATCAAGCCTGTTCGAAGGTGGGCGGCAGGAGCTCAGGCCGGCTGGGGAGCTCTGACAGTGAGGTTGCCAGAGAAAATTCAGGATGAATAATGCTTTAGTCTAACCATGTCTCCAATTATTTGTTGTTTATCTGAAATTCAAATTAAATGGCCCTGTATTTTTATTTGCTAACTCTGACCACCCTATCAGGGATTCAGTGTAAAGTGTAGAACCACATCCAGGGTCAGCGATTGTCCATCTTGTTCATCTCATGGCACACATACACTAATTACTAAAATTCTGCAGTACACCAAAAAGATATTTTTTGCTGATCTGACAAAAATATGTATAATTTTGAGTCATTCACACCAGGTGCCTATTGTTGTGCTGGCTGTTGTCATTTTTTATTTGACAATCTAAGGGAAAAGAGGTCAGTGCCCTGACTAAATAGTCACATATTGCATGTTTTAAAAATTCTTGGGGCACACAGGTTGAAAATCGCTGCCCTAGATTTATTCCACCCAAGAGGCAAGGAGCTATTATTTATCCACCAAATCCTGTTGGTCATGGGTTGCGGGTGTAAATTCTCTAGCACTTTTGGTCTGCCCCATGCAAGAACAGAGAAAGCCTCAGGCAAAGAGTAGTAGCAGATGCTAGAATTTGAAAATTAGGGCACATAGGCATTGAAATGGCAAATGCCAAGGCAATATGGGTGGGGCATGGGCAGCATTTGCTACAAGGTCCACAGGGTTCCCTGTGAAGTTGGGGGATCTGGAGCTATATTCCAGTGGGCCTGAGTGTGCTGCTCAGCCAGGCAGTATTCTGTCTCCTCCCACCCAGCCTGACAAGATCTGAAGGCAGAGCAAACCACAGATGAGTTAAACCTGACCCACATCTCTCTGGGTCCACTCTTACTGAAGCCAGTGTCTCAAGATTCTCTTCTGCATGAAACAAGGCTTAGAACAACCTCCAGAGCAAGGGGACACAAGTGGCCTCTGCCTGGGAGGTGGTGGGGATGCACTAAGGGGGTAAAGCGGGGCCCTGGCGACAGTAAGTGTTCAGTGAAGGCAGCTGCTGGGATTATTAGGGAAGCACGGTGAGTACCCCTGACCCCTGTACTTCCCGGCCACCGCGCCCCCCTAGGACTGAGATCTGGGTGCTCTGGGAACTCAGCTTGACTGAGTTCCTCTTATTTTTTTCCCTGTGGTTTTCATCTCTCAATATCCAGGTAGTCTACACCTGACTAATAATGTAGTGCTGGAACCGAAATCAAATCATGCCCTGCTGTCTTGAAGGGCATTTGTGGGCCTTTGTCTTCCCCATGGTATAGTGACAATATTATAGTCCAGTGGTCGGCAAACTCATTAGTCAACAGAGCCAAATATCAACAGTACAACGATTGACATTTCTTTTGAGAGCCAAATTTTTTAAACTTAAACTATATAGGTAGGTACATTGTTATTAACTTAATTAGGGTACTCCTAAGGCTTAGGAAGAGCCACACTCAAGGGGCCAAAGAGCCGCATGTGGCTTGTGAGCCACAGTTTGCCGACCACGGCTATAGTCTATTGGTCATGAGCACAGATGACTTTATTCATGTGGATTTGGCTTCTACCTGGACTCTGCCCCCAGCAAGTTGTGAGACTTGGGCAACTGACATGCCCTCTCAAAGCCCCATTTTCCACATCTGTATGTGGACTAATAATAATCTCTCTCTCTCATGGTTGATGTGAGGTGTGAAAGGAGTGAAGTGCTCAGCAGAGCCTGGCACTTAGAAAGCACCTGATAAATTATAGGGAGTATTTGTTGTTGGAAATGCAGGTTTGAACAACCTTGCAGTGTTGGTATGGCTGTTGGGAAGGATGTTCAGTCACGGCCTAACCGCTGGCCCATAGATGGTGCTATCTCTGCCCTCCCAGGTTCTCCCCAGGAGAGACAGGTGTTTCTGAAGGCTCTTCAGAAGCTGAAGACTGGAAAGTCCCGGGGCCACTACCAAGCAGACTCACAATCTTCCAAGCCCGTGCCTCGGAGGCTGAATTCACCTTCCCTTCGGCCCAGTGATGTTATCCAGGTCTCCCTGAAATTCCAGCTGCTCGACCCTCCCAACATGGGCCAGGACATAAGGTTTGTCCTGCTGGCCCTCAACATGTCGCTCCAGTTCAAGAACCTCAGAGTGAACCTGAGTGCTCAGTCTCTGCTGCATAATGGCAGCCCTCTGCCCCCGTTCTGGCAGGACACAGCCTTCATCAGTCTCTTACCTGAAGAAGGTATGGACTCTGGGCATGGGCATGGGGACTCTGTACACAGATGGGTTATGGAAATACCACTGGGGTCAAGCCAGCCAACAAGGGTTCTGGAGCTTCCCTGTGACACCATCTTCCTGGTGTCTCCTCAGCACAGATTCCTCTTCTTCTTCTTCCCTTATCTCCTTCCCTCTGCCTCTGCCTCCTGTCTCCTCTTCTTCCTTCTACCTTTCCTTCAAGGACAGTAGCCTGGCTTAGTGGGGGAAACCTGAGCTTTCGAGTCATCCAAACTTTCGAGTCTCAGCTCGCCCATTTACCAGCAGGATAACCTTGGGCAAGCCATTTCACTCCCCAGTCTCTCCATCTGATAACCTGGTACCCGCTTCACTGGGGCTCAGTACATGTTGGCTTCCTCCTTTCTATAAAAGGGTCCCCATATCCACCAGGCCCAGCTGATTTCCCCAGCAGTCTCACCTCATCCTTGTGTTCTCTCCCTAGCAAAGACCCATCCCTGTCAAATCTCCTACTCCCAGTACAGCCAGCACCTGTCCACAGACAAGCTGATTCGCATCAGTGCCCTGGTGGAAGAGAAGAGCAATCCCGAGAAGATCCTGGTGAACAAGATCATCACCTTAGTGTATCCCACCATCATAATTAATGTAAGCAAGAGCCCTGGAAGTGGCCTGGGGGTTCCTTGGGACTAGCTGGGAGCGGGAGGAGCCCTCGAGAGCCTGCTCAGAAAAGCAGCCCCTCCTTTCCTCTGCCTCTTCTGGTGCTTCCAGGTACTTCCCACCTGGATTGGGAGGTTTATCTGAAAACACTGGGTGATGTTTCCATCCTCTTGCACCGTTAGGTGCCTTGTGGTTGGCCCTTAAGCAGCTGCCATGGAGAGGTCACCTTAAGCAGCCACCTCCCACTCTTGGCCTTCCCCAAGGTCAACGTGAGCTCAATTGGGAGGGACCTGAGAAGGGGGAGAGCACTGCCTGAAGGTCAGCTTAGGTTTGATTTGCCATTTCCCGACTGCGCATCCTTGGGCAAACCCCTGGGCCTCTGCTTCCTGAGCTGTCAATTGAGAGGATTAGACAAGATGGCCTCTGAGGACACATCCTGTTCTGACGTCCTGTGATCCTCTGAGTGGGAAGATGTCAGGGGTCCCTTCCTTCCATTGCTGCCTCAGCAAAGCCAAGCAGCTTCCTGGACCCTGCCACAGGAGCCTCTGGTGCCCTCCGCAGCACGCATCTGGCAAGCCTCGCCTGGGGCGAGGGGGGGGGGTCCAAAGGTGCTTCTAGGTTTCTTGAAGCCACTTCCTTGTCTCTACAGCCCTGAATGAGCTCTTCATGTGAAAAGAATGAGCCAGTTATGATAAAAGGGAAGGAAGGGGTGGGGTAGAATTGCAATCAGAGGAAACAAACAAAAACTGCCAAAGAATATTCTCTTTTTTAAAAAATTCTTTATTGTTTAAAATATTACATATAGTATTACATATGTCTCCTTTTTCCCCCTTTGACTTCTCCCCAGCCACTCCCACCCCCCAGCACATGCCCTAACCCGCTCAGTGTCTGTGTCCATTGGTTATGCTTATATGCATTCATACAAGTCCTTTGGTTGATCTCTTACCCCACTCCACTCCTCACCCTCCTCTGCCTTCCCTCTGAAGTTTGACAGTCTATTTGATGCTTCTCTGTCTCTGAATCTATTTTTGTTCATCAGTTTATGTTGTTCATTATATTCCACAAATGAG
>NW_005369870.1:4261608-4269060 GCF_000412655.1 Myotis brandtii
TTTTGATTTGCATCTCTCAGATGATTAGTGACTTTGAGCATGTTTTCATATGTTTCTTGGCCTTCTGTATGTCCACTTTTAAAAAGTGTCTATTTAGTCCTTTGCCCATTTTTTGATTGGATTGTTTATCTTCCTTTTGTTAAAATGTATGAGTTCCCTATAAATTTTGGAGATTAGGCCCTTAACGGATATAATATTGGCAAATATGTTCTCCCATGCAGTGATCTTTCTTATAGTTTTGCTGATGGTTTCTTTTGCTGTACAGAAGCTTTTTATTTTGATTTATTTTCTCCTTAGTTTTCACTGCCCTAGGAGCTGTATCGGTGAAAATATTGCTATGACATATGTCTGATATTTTGCTGCCTATTGATTCTTCTAAGATTTTTATGGTTTCCCATATTACGTTTAAGTCCTTTATCAATTTTGAGTTTATTTTTGTATATGTTGTAAGTTGGTGGTCTAGTTTTATTTTGTTGTATATATCTGTCCAATTTTCCCAACACCATTTATTAAAGAGACTGTCTTGACTCCATTGTATGCTCTTGCCTCCTTTGTCAAATATTAATTGAGCATATTGGTTTGGGTTGATTTCTGGATTCTCTGTTCAGTTCCATTGGTCTATATGTCTGTCCTTGTGCCAATACCAGGAGGTTTTGAGAACAGTGGCTTTGTAATATAGCTTGATATCTGGTATTATGATCCCTCCAACTTTGTTCTTCTTTCTCAAGATTACTGCAGCTATTTGGGGTCTTTTTTTGTTCCATATGAATTTTTGGAGAATTTATTCTAGGTCTGTGAAATATGTCATTGGTATTTTAATGGGAATTGCATTAAATCTATAGATTGCTTTGGGTAGTATGGACATTTTAATGATGTTGATTCTACCAATCCATGAACACGGTATATTCTTCCATTTGTTTATGTCTTCCTCTATCTCTTTTTTTTCAGTGTCCTGTAGTTTTCCGAGTACAGGTCTTTTACCTCCTTTAGTTAAGTTTATTCCTAGCTATCTTAATTTTTTTTGGTGCAATGGTAAATGGGATTTTTTTTTTAGTTTCTCTTTCTGTGAGTTCATTATTGGTGTATAAAAAAGCCATGGATTTCTGGGTGTTAATTTTGTATCCTGCTACATTGCCAAATTCATTTATTAAGTCTAATAGTTTTTTTGATGGGTTTTTCAAACCACAGTTGGAAAAACACGGCCATAGAAGCCCAGCTCTTCAGAAAACAGACCTAGGGAGCAGTGTCCTCCACAGTGTGGTGAACTGGAGAATGAGATTAATTCTCTGCTTCTTCCTTTCTTCTGATTTCTCTGTTTAGGTCTTAGGAGCAGCCATTGTGAAGCAGCCGCTCTCCGTACAGGTGATATTTTCAAACCCTCTCTCGGAGCAGGTTGAAGACTGTGTGCTGACTGTGGAAGGAAGTGGTCTCTTCAGGAAACAGCAGAGAGTCTTGTAAGTGTTAGGGGTGCTAAGCCTTCTCTCCTGTTTTATCCTGAGGTCAGCACTATCGTTTCTGGACTTGGGCTTTCTTAGGCCAGGCTCTGAGAAAACTGCGAAAGGAGAGACCAGCTTGCTGAGTGAAAGGGGGCTTTGTTTTCCTGACATTTTCCTTTAAGTTTTCCTGATATTTTCCTTTCTCTGTGGCAGCATTGGAGTCCTGAAACCCCAACACAGGGCCAGCATCACTCTAAAGACTGTCCCCTTCAAGAGTGGCCAAAGGCAGATCCAAGCTAATCTGAGGAGCAACAAATTTAAGGACATCAAGGGTTACAAGGACATCAATGTTGACGTGTCTTTATAAATTCTAGGACAAGGAGATGAATGCATAGATTTTAAGCTTGAAGAAAATAAACAAGATCAAATACAAGCTGCGTCATTCCCCACCACAACAGAGGCTTTGTAGGGCTCTGACATGAGCAGCAGAGGCAATGCTAGTGACGGATAGTCCCCTGGGCCATTTGCACAGTTCCCCAAGATTCTGTTCAGGGCCCAGGGATTCCATGGTGTCCCATCCAGAAGTGTGAGATGGCACAGAGGTTCAATGACCTGGTAGGTCATTTGACCATGATTAACTGCTCAGATGTCAAGAAAAGAAGAAGACTGGCTGTGCAGCTCACTGTCATCTTGACATTGCAATGGCTAATTTCCTAGTACCAATAAACTTCAGTCTTTAGTCTCATCTACTTTGTACCCATGTAATCATCACTTTCCCTACAGTAGCTCCCACCTATTCCCTGGATGCTGGAGTGTCCCATTGTTTCAATGAGTCCATTCATTCAGAAACTGAGAGTCAGTTAACATACTAGTAATCCCTGATCTTTGATTTTGAGACAATAGTCTCAATCCTGAAGGTCACCTTTGGGCCTGCCACTTTTTCAGGAGTATAGACAAAAAGAATTTGACTGCAGAGCACTCCTAGCTTGCCTTGGACCCCACCCATTATTATAGTATAGGGGATAAGGCAGAAAAAAAAAAAGCAAAGTCCTTGCCCCCATGGAGCTTACATGGTAGGGGCCGGGAGGAGCACAGGCAATAAACATGTCAACAAATAAGTAAGGTACTTACATATGGTGTATCAGTCACGATCCAGTTAGGGAAACAAAAACCTTTGTAGGTGTTTCTACATACTACCTATCATCTTTGTGTCTTGGGAAAAAATCTGGGAGGTCTCTCAGTTGAACTTCCTTTGAATCCCTTCCTATGGTGCATCCAAGAAGTTCCTGAGTCCTAGCAGTTCCAGCCTCTTGGCTCAAAGTCTACCAGTGCATTGTGGTCCTGGGTGGATCTGGGATGGCTGGGTCCAGGGGATAAAGCCAGCTGAATAATGAAGGAAGGCAGATTTTTCATAGGAAATGAAATACTCTCAGGCCTTTCTTGTGTTTAATGGTCCCACTGAACACAAAAGAATTTTAATTGTTATCTCTTCTTGGACGCACCTTTCTCATGGTACTGTGCACAGTTCTGCTAGAGAAAAGCATGATGCACCTGCCCTTCAGGCACTAGCTATGACTAAGAGAACTGGTTTAGGACATATATTAAATGCATACACATTAAATAAAAAAGTTAAATAATTCTATTATATGTAAACTAAAGGGTAAGTGTAGTTAATCAGAGGGAGAGTAGAGGGTGTGGTGGGAATTATATAGTAGGTTGATTAGCCCTATTAAAGAGTAGGCTGAGCCATAGCTGGTTTGGCTCAGCGGATGGAGTGTCAGACTGTGGACTGAAGGGTCCCAGGTTTGATTCCGGTCAAAGGCACATGCCTGGGTTGCGGGCTGGATCCCCAGTTAGGGGTGTGCAGGAGGCAGCTGGCCAATGATTCTCTCTCATCATTGATGTTTCTGTCTCTCTCCCTCTCCCTTCCTCCCTGAAATCAATAAAAATATATTTTAAAAAAAGGAATGGGCTGAGAACTAGAAAAACCCTGGTAGCAGGGAGCTGAAAATAACCTATACAGTGGTTCCCCCTTTCCACGGGGGATACATTCCAAGACCCCTAGTGAGTGGCTAAAACTGCAGTAAACCTTATATACTAGTATTAACCCACCTGCTATATTCACCAGACCTTGCTCCTTCAGATTACCACTTGTTCGGATTGATGGCACACGCACTTTCTGAGCAGCACTTCAAAACATACGAAGAAGTGGAACATTTGGTCTCTGAATGGTTTGCCTCAAAACAAGAAAAGTTCTATTGGGACGGTATCCACAAATTACCTGAAAGATGGGGGAAATGTGTAGCTAGCGATGGACATTACTTTGAATAAAGCACTTTTGAAGTTTCTCCTGAAATTATCGTGTTTTCTTTGATTACAAAATCCGCAGCACTATTAAGTACAACTAGTAAGTCTTGGATCACAGTCATTGCCTATAAATTATTTAAGCAATCAAGCATTTACAGAAGCCAAAATAGCAGGGTTAAAATTTCAAACAGCAGTTTTTATATAAGATGGATGCTTCAAGAGAACTTACTCTGCTTTTCATCCTTTTCAATTTGTTGAGACCTGTACTGTGGGCCAGCATATAGTCCATTGATAGATGTTTCATGTGCTTCTGAGTATGTATTCTGCAGTTTTGTGGCACATTGTTTTATATATGTCCATTAGGTCAAGTTTGTTCATCAGTTGCTCAAATCTATATCCTCAGTAATTTCTCTGTTTGTTCTATGAATCACCAAGTGAGTATGTTAAAATTCCCCATTATGATTGTGGATTTATCTATTTCTCCTTTTAATTCTGTCTATAAGTGGGTATTTTGAGGAGAGGGGCTATATCCTCGGGAGTGCCCAGGGGTAGGGAACCACAGTAACTGTGGGAAACTCAGATCCCTAAACCTGAAGAAATGAAGGGAGGGAGAGATTGTTGGAAACGCATTGCCTACATTCCACATATGTAAGACAGAAAGACTTATGTGAAGAGGGCTGCCTGCCAAAAACTGACCTTCAGTGATGATATAGGGAAGGAATCCGAAAAATCAATACTTTAACCCTACTCTTCTTCAGCCCTCTACTTTTCTATTGGTGCCTTCATGAAGCAAAGAACACAACATGGGCCTTAGCTGGTGTGGCTCAGTTGGTTGGAGCATCGTCCTGTGGACTGAAAGGTCACCGGTTCTACTCCCAGTCAGGGTACATACTCAGGTTGCAGGTTCAATCCCCCCAGGAGGGGTGGGGACAACGAATCAATGTTTCTCTCTCTCCCTTTCCCTTTCCGCCTATTTCTCATTTATAGATGGCAGATTCTACAACTACTGCTCCATTGTACAATCATCACACCCAGGAAATGCCTTGTAAATGCCTTCATTGCCTGCTACTGTGTCCGCTACTCCTTGGCAAGGAAGTCAGTTCTCACAATTTAAAGAGGCTATAGCTCAAATAAAAATCTTGCAACAAGTTTAGGTATGAAAACATAACTAAACTGCAGAGTATGTCTGCCAGTCTGCAGGGAAGCCCAGCTGCTCACAGAGTTTCTCTGGCAGGTGTCCAGCTGTGGCACAATAAGGAAAAAGGAAGCACCTCCATCCAGAACTTCAGCTCGGCCCTTGTCTTGAGTGAGCTGACTGATCGCGCCCGCACCGTACTTAATGCAGAAATAGCTGAGCATTGACCCAGCAATTGCTCAGGTTGGAAAAATCCTCCAGGAAAGTTTAAAAGTCACATGGTCTTTCAAGACCTTTTAAACTGGACTACAGAACTGGCTGGCTAAGAAAAGAGTGGCTCATTGAGACCCTTTTCGTAGGGTCTCAAAATCAAAGATCAGGAATTACTAGTATGTTAATTGACTCTCAGTTTCCTCATATATCTTTAAACGTTGCCCCTTTATGTAATAAACAGAGCCATCCAATTCTTTGGATAATAGGCTTCCATCAAGAAAAACATTAAAGGTTATCAGTGATTACTCTTGTGCAGATATTATCATTATCCCTATGATTTAAAACTAAAAACTCTAGGGAATCCTTGTTCAGATTCCTAATTTTTAATTCACTCATTTAGTCAATTAGTTGATAAAATGTGCCCTGAGCCCCCATGTTTGCTGCTTTGGGCAGAACAATGGAAAACAAGGCGTGTTTGTTTGTCTGGAAATATATGCCTTCATTTGTTGAAAGATATTTTCTCATATATATAATTCTAGATTAGCTGTCTCTTCCTCCAGAATTTTTCAAGATATCATCTCACTTGTCTTTTAGCTTCCATTGTGTTCATTGAGATGTTATCTATTAATCTTATTTTGCTCCTTTGAAAGTAATATGTGTTTTGACGTCTGCCTAAGTTGGAAGCATAGGTAAACGTGGTACTTGCATCCTCCCATAACCACATCAAAATTACAACTAGCTCTGGCCAGTGTTATCAGTAGAGCATCGTCCCTCACACCAAAATGTTTCAGGTTCAATTCCCAGTCAAGGGCATGTACCTGGGTTCCAGGTTCAATCCCTGACCCCAATCAGGCCATGTGCAGGAGGCAACCAATTGATGTGTCTCTCTCACATCCATGTGTTTTTCTCTCTCTCTCTTCCTACCTCCCTCCCTTCCACTCTCTCTAAAAATTAATGGAAAAATATATCCTCAGGTGAGAATTAACAAAAAGCAAACAAACAAAAAATTACAACTAAACTACAGAACAACCATCATTCAGAACCACCTGAAATTGAGCTGAATCAAAGTCCTACAACTAGGGAATTAAAGAGGCCACATCAAGACTGGTAAGAGAGGCAGAGATGCAGAGTGGGCTGGTCCCACACCCACATGTGATAGATAAAAATGGGAAGGATATCTCAGCTGTGGAAGTCCCCCTGAAGAGCAAGGGGTCCCAGCCCACCAGGCCCCCCTATCTAGTGTTCCAATGCCAGGAAGAGAAGTCCCCATAACTTCTGGTTGTAAAAACCAGCAAGATTCAGGCTGAGGAAGACTGAGGCTGCTGGAGTCCCAGGCAGTTCCTCTTAAAGGGCCCATACATGGACTTACTCAGACTCACTCCCTCTGAGCTCCAGCCTGGGGTCAGCAGCTTGAAAGGCACCAGAGACATAGGGAGGGACTGAATTCTCATCAGGGTGAGAGCTTTCTCCCAGACAGAAGTGCTGGCAGAATCCATTGTTACATTGATGAGCCCTTCCCTCACAAAGCCAGCAGACAGGTGCCATATCTGAGTCTCCATCAACCTGACTCACACTGTTTGCCCCACCCTGGTGATTCCCGGAGGCCCTGCCTCACCCAACTTTCAAGCCCACCCAAGCTGTTTCCAGTGGTTTTTCCATATGAATGGCTTGTCTTGACGCATGCTTCAGATTTTCCTAAAATCTCTCACAAAGCAGCATCTTGGCCTCAGTAAATCCCATACCTCTTGCTAAGTGGCCCCAGGCCTGACACTAGCAGCAACCAGCCTTTTATTCACAGCTTGACCTTGCCTATGTACCTCCAAGCCCAGCACACAAAGCAACCATCTGCAGATCTCTTTGTAGCTTATGGAGGGTGGTCCTAGACAAAGCACAGGTGGTGGCTGACCTTGGCATGCACCTATCCGGAGGTCTCAGAACCACCACACCCAGTGGACAGCTTCAAAACACATCAAAGCACAACTCTATCACCTCTACAAGCGAGACACTCAAGGGGCAGACTCAGCAGACACCAGAGCCCTGCTGAAGTAAGTCTTGCTTTGTGTGGTGGGCCCCTGTATAGCTGACCCTCCACAATGGTTGGAGGTCAGTGGTGAGTGGTCACAGCCAGTCCTTGAAGATGATGGGCCTGGGTAAATCCCTCACATGGTCGTGCCAATGGCAATCACAGCTCAACCTCAACAGGAGAGCGTATAGCCCACATGGGGGAATGGAGAGATGCCCAGCTTGAGTGATTGGGGAGGCTGTATCACTGGACCCTACAGGACATCTATTACATTAGGCCACACTACCAAGCCAGGAAGACATAGCAACTCTACCTAATACATAGAAACAAACACAGGA
>NW_005369870.1:4271841-4283794 GCF_000412655.1 Myotis brandtii
TGGGTTGTAAGCTCAATCCCCAATTGGAGGTGTGCAGGAGGCAGCCAATCAATGATTCTCTCTCATCATTGATGTTTTTATCTCTTTCCCTCTCTTTTCCTCTCTGAAATCAATAAAAATATATTTTTTAAAAAAGTAAAAATAGACAAATAGGACTACACCAAGCTCTGAAGCTCTTGTTCATCAAAGGTTGAAAAGCAACCTATGGAATGGGAGAAAATATTTACAAACATAAATCTGATAAGGGGTTAATATCCAGAATACATAAAGGACTCCTATAACTCAACAACAAAAATATCAAATAACCCAATTTAAAAATAGGCAGAGTGCCCTGGTCAGTCTGGCTCAGTGGTTAGAGTGTCAGCCCTTGGACCAAAGGGTCTCGGGTTTGATTCCCAGTCGAGGGCACGTACCTCAGTTGCAATTTTCCTAGGCCGGGTCGGGGCACATGCGGGAGGCAACTAATCAATGTGTCGATATTTTTCTCTCTCTCTCCCCCTGCTCCCTCTCTTCCACTCTCTTCCTCTAGAACTCAATGGAAAAAATAGCCTCAGGTGAGGATTTTTAAAAAATAAGCAAAGCATTTGAATAAACATTTCTCCAAAGATGATATACAAATGGTCAACAAGCATATGAAAAAAAATTCTTACTATCACTAATCATAAGAGAAAGGCAAATCAATACTGCATTCAGATATTATCTCCCACCCACTAAGATGGACAATATAAAATTTTAAAAAACACACACACAGAAAATAACAAGTATTAGTGGGGATGCAGAGAAGTTGGAACTTTTTTGCCTTGTTGGTGGATTGTAAAGTGGTGCAATCACTTTAAAGAACAGCATGTCAGTTCCTCAAATAATTTAAAATAGATCTGCCATATTATCCACCAACCCTGCTTCTGGGTATATATCCAAAAGGATTGAAAGCAGGGTCTTGAAGATATATTTGTATACCCATGTTCATAGCACTGTTCACAATAGCCATGAGGCAGAAGCAACCCAAACACCATCAATGAATGAACGGATAATCAAAATGTGGTATATACATACAATAGACTATTATGCATGGAAGGAAATTCTTTTATATGCTACTACATGGGTGGACCTTAAGGATGTTATGCTAAAGTGAAAAAAGGACAAATACTATATGTTTCCACTTACATGAAGTATCTAAATTAGTCAAATTAATAGATATTGAAAGAATGCTACTAGATATACAGATATAGAGAATGGTGGTTGCAAGAGGTTGAGAAGAGTAGGCAAAAGGGACTTGTACCTAATGAGCATAGAGTTTCAGTTCTGCAGGATGAAAAGTTTCTGGAGATCTCTTTCACACAATGTAAATATACTCAACACTACTGAACTGTACACTTAAAAATGCTTAAGATGATAAATGTTCTATCACAATAAAAAGAATTTTTTAACCGTTCTATGCTATTCCAATGTTTACAACTTTGTTAGATAAATAATAATAAGGATGATAATATCCATGACAATGTCAACGGAAATAAAAACCTCCATTGACTGAGCTCCTGAAAACAAACAAAACTATGTTTCAGTTTTTATAAATTTTAGTCTATTTCCTATGTATCTTTACTCCTGGGGTACAGACCTTTGGGCGGGCCCACTGAAGACCTGGGGTGTTTATGGAGGCCCTTCATCCTTAGTAGCCCTGGAAGTTCAGTTTTTATTCTCCAACCGTGTGAGATGGCCAGAAGATCTGCTCAGACTCGCAAGCTATCATCTGTCAATTATGAATCAGCAAATCCCGCAAAGGGAAAAGTGACAGTCTGTCAGGCTGAGCTTCTCTTCTCTCTAGATCTCCATCCCTCAAACCCTTGCTGCCTTGATGCTTTCCGGTATTTAAATTTTTTAAAAAATATATATTTTATTGATTTTTCACAGAGAGGAAGGGAGAGAGACAGAGAGTGCCAGAAGATCTGCTCAGACTCGCAAGCTATCATCTGTCAATTATGAATCAGCAAATCCCGCAAAGGGAAAAGTGACAGTCTGTCAGGCTCACCTCTCTGAGCTTCTCTTCTCTCCAGATCTCCATCCCTCAAACCCTTACTGCCTTGATGCTTTCCAATATTTAAATTTTTATTCAGCTTTTCTAATTATTCTCCATAGGGGAGATGGTATCATGCTAGTCTGCTATATCTAAAAGCAGAAATCCTTGAGAACTTTTAGAAGATTTGAATAGAGAGACCTTCTCAGTGGTGGTTTAGATTACAGGCCAATGTGAAATCAAATATATGGGATTTGGGCTGGAAGACCCTAGTTTGAGTCATCTTTACCATAACCTGTGAGATGTTGGGAAAGCCTCAACTCCTGGGAGTTTAGAGATGGATACATTTCTAGTGAGTGGACAGCATGTATATAGACATAGGTATGATGTAGGTTCTTGGCCTCATTGTTCGTTCTGTTTTATCTCCATTTCTACTCGTCTTTCATCTTTTGCATCATTTTAATATATGCTCTCCTGAAACATCATGTTTCATTGTTAGTCATCTTAAATTCTCTCTGGTAGTATTTTAATTATTCTCAATAGGGGAGATGGTATCATGCTAGTCTGCTATTCATTATTCATTCATTAAAAGAAACATGTTTACTCCCTGATCCTCACCAATTAAATTGAAATAATGATCCCTTATTTAGTTTACAAGACTGAGGTTCAGATCACATGAGATAACGTATATAAAAGTGCTTTGTAAAGCAATGTACCAGCACAATTAATTTATTTGAACCTGGGAGTCATGTTCAATGTATTTTCTTCTTTGCTCTTCAAATTCTGTCCATTAGCATGTCTTGCCAATTTAACCCCTTACATTTCTATCAAATCTGTCCACCTCTATCTTCACCAAAACTTCTTTGACCAGGCCACCATCATCTCTCACTTGAACCATGTCTTTTATTGGTCCTCTCTCTTCCACTTTTCCCCCCACTAAATAATTTTCCCTATTTTACTCAGCCTCATATTTTTTAAATGCAAAACTGATTGTGTTACTCTCTTGCTTAAAATACCATTCAATAGCTTCCAAGCATGCTGAGGGAAAAAATCAAAACATTTGACTCAACTCTGCACGGTTTAGCCCTTGCCTTACCTCTTCCCATCACAATCTGTGCTCCAGTTCCATGGCCTTCCTTCAATTGCTCCCTGCCTTAGGGCCTTTGCACATGCCGTTCTTGCTCCTCTCACCCAGCCCCTCCCCTTGGCCCATTAGCTAGCTAACTCCCATTTATCCTTCCAGTTTCTCAGCTTAAATATCACTCTCTCTGAGAAGCCTCCTGACCGCCACACCTAGGTCCTAGAACTTGAAGCCTCTCTTTTATAGCAAGTAAATAATTAATGGTGTAAGCATTTCATACTGTCTGTTTCCCCTGCTGAAATATAAGCTCCTGGGTAGCAGGGACACATTTATCTCATTTATTACTGAATTACCAGTGCCTGATAAGTTCCTGATGCACAGCAGTGCTCAATAAATACTTGTGTCATCAATGAATAAATGCATTCTTGGGTACACAGCAGCTGACAATTTGTTTTTCTGCCAGAGGCTGGGGAGTTAAAAGGTGTGAGTGCTAGGAAGCAGAACAGAACTTTTTTGGTCATTCCTCCCTCTATCCTTCTCACATGATACACTCACCGTTCGACCAAAGGAGTATCTGTTTCATCATAGGCTACCCCAAAAGTGCCCCAAGTGAAATACTGCTAAATCATGGGTTTTTGTGAAGCTACATGGGGCTGAATTTTCCTACCCAGAAGCAATAACTTTTCAGAAATATTTTATATAAACACAAGTACATTCATATATATTCTCCCTACACACACACATATCCTGTGTACAAAGGTAGCTTGCTCTTCACACTGCTCTGTAGCTTGCTCTTCACACTGCTCTATAGCTTGCTTATCCCATGTAACAATATAGCTTGGAGATTGTTCTGTATCAGTTGATATAGCTTGCTTATTCCATTAACAATATAGCTTGGAGATTGTTCTGTATCAGTTGATATAGAGCTACTTCATTTTTTTTCAGACTTGTATTCTTTTGAATGCATGTCTCATAATTTATCTGTACAGTACCTTATTTATGGACATTTAGGTAGTTTCCAATATTTTGCTATTGTAACTACCAGTGCAATGGATATACTTGTATATATTTCATTTTATACATATTTGGTTATTTGCATGATAGAATACCTAGAGGTGACTCAGAAGTATAGACATTTTAAGTTTTGGTAGATATTAGTTAAATATTACTTGCCACATTTAGCACTTACTTAATACATACATTTGGTTTATGTACAGTAACATCATATTATGTCTTAATATCTAGGAAGCCTTTAGAAATTTATTTTTAACCTTAGAATCAACTTTTCTAGTGTCAGAAAAAAAAACCTTGTTGGCATTTAAAATATTTATTTTATTGATTTCAGAGAGAAAGGGAGAGGGGGACTAAGCCTGCAACCTGGGTGTGTACCCCAACAGGGAAGGGAACCATGACCTCCTGGTTTATAGGTCAGTGCTCAACCACTGAGCAATGCTGGCTGGGTGGGATTTTTATTGAGAATGCATTGAAGTTAAGATCAGCTTACCATATTATCTTATCCTTTATAATCACTTTTAGTAGATTCATGTTTTCCAGGTAAAAAACTTATCATCATCAAATAATGAAAAATTTACCTTTTCATTTCTCATGACGAATATTTTTTGGGGAGGTGGAGAGTGAGAAGGCAGCAGCTTCATCTTTTTTATAAGATTCTTCAAATGGGCAACGGCTTAAAGTTTTAAAAGTATAAAAGAGCCAATAGCAGAAAAATCACCGTATGACCCCCCCACACCCCCCGCCCCGCTCTCCTCCCACAGGCAACCATTGTTCTTTGTTGTTTCTTTTATATCCTTTTACAGATAGCCCACATGCAAGCAGGCCAGTACAGCTGCCCTAAGAATGCTTCTGGTGACAGTTTCAGAAGCCCAATAAATAGCTGGGCTGTAGAAGGTCAAATGCAGCCAAATAGGGGATCCTCTCCTGTGTCTTGTCTCCTCTGTGACTAGACAAGTAGAACAAGAAAAAAAAATGGGCTCTGCATCCCAAGATAGTTCCACACCCTCTGATAGAGAGCCCCAGACCACACAGGCTCGGGAGAGTTTGGGCTCTGGCTTCTGCTTTCAGGACATTTATTTTTCACCAGCAAATTCTACCTCCTTATCTCTTTCACACAGATGAGTCCCAAGCATACATGTTCTCTCTTTGTATTATCAAAACAGCCCACAAACATCTAGCAACTTGTAGCCCATGCTATGTTTAGGGCCTGAGATTTGGGGTTGGATGTGGGCTTCCTATTTGTGGAGTCATCTCTTTCAGAGTCGTTCAGTGTCCTCCAGGTAACGTCTCAGAGGGTCGCCTGAGGCCACTGGAGCACCAGGCCGAGGTTTCTTCCAGGATTCTTCAGATGGCAGATCTTTCCCACTCCAGCCTGCCAGGCATACCCTGCCTGGGCCTCCTGGCTCAAGAGATAAAATGAAAAAATGGTAACTCCCAACAGCTGGTTCAAGAGATACCAGTCGGGAGGGAGCAGGAGAGAAGAAACTTGTCAGGGAGCTCACAAGAGAAGCAGAAGGAAACGCCACTATTTATAGATTCTTAAGCCAACAAAAGTACCTCCATTATTTTTTTGTCTGGAAGACAGATTCAGAGAGGAAGCCCCAAGCAACAGTTCAAGACAGACACTTCCTGTGGCCAAGTGGATAAGGGCAGCCTGCATCCATGGGACAGGGTGAGCCACGCCAACTCTCCATGGGGCTTGCTGGACTCTCAGTGGCCCCTCCATCACTATGTGTTTTCATTAAAGGAAGTAGGATGGTGGTGGAGGTGATGGGTGGTGTGACTATGTTGAGGAGTGGTAATGGGTGCTGGTAGTGGAGGTGGTGATGGTGGTGGGGCTATGCAGTAACAACAGAGTAGGTTGTGGCAGTAAGTTTGTGGTCATAATTGATGGTGGTAAGATGGTGATAATGGCTAACATGGATTTATATTCTTGTCCCAGGATCATATGCGTAGAAAATATGAGTAGAGGTGAGCAAGATTCTGGATTTTATTCATTGCTTCAGGATTGGGACAAGAAAAGGGGTCAACAATGAGAACAAGCACTGCTCTTATTAATAATAATTATTATTATTATTATTATTATTACTGTTTAATTTAATGGGTCTTATGTGTCTGACCCTAAGCTAAGTAGTCTTCCCATCAATGTTTTCACTTTTGTGGTTTCAGTTACCATGGTCAACTGTGATCTGAAAATATTAAATGTAAAATTCCAGCAGTAAACAATTCATACGTTTTAGGTTGTGGGCCACTCTGAGTAGCATGATGAAATCTCACACAGTGTGCTGTCTGGGATGTGAATCATCCCCTCGTCCAGTGTATTCATGGCATATGCTACCCACCCCTTAGTCACTTAGTAGCCATCTTGGTTACCAGAGAGACTTTTGTGGTACCACAGTGCTTGCATTCAACTAACCCTTATTTTACTTACTAATGGCCCCAAACCACTCACATAACTTTTATTACAGTATATTGTTATAATTGTTCTATTTTATTATTAATTGTTACTGTTCATTTCTAATTGTGACAAATTTATAAATTAAACTTTATCATAAGTGTGTATGTATAGGAAAAAATATAGTATATAGCACCAATTTTCAACCTTTTTCATCACATGGCACACATAAACTAATTATAAAATTCTGTGGCACACCAAAAGTATATTTTTTGCCAATCTAAGAAAAATTAGGTATAATTTTTGTTTATTTACACTGGATGGCTATTGTTGTGCTGGCTGTTTTCACTTTTTTCTTTGACAATTTAAGGGAAAAGAGGTCAGTGCCCCTGACTAAACAGTCAGGTTTTGCACATTTAAAAAATTCATATTGCACACCGGTTGAAAATCTCTGGTATTCTATAGGATTTGGTACTGTTTGCAGTTTCAGGCATCCCCGGGGTCTTGGCATGTATCCCCTAGGGATAAGGGGGTGGGGAGGACTACTATATATATATGTGTGTGTGTATTATTGTAAGTAAACTGTAAGTTGTATTTTTAAAATCACCCTGCAAGGAGGAGTGATCACTCTAAGGAAGAGAAAATTGAGGGTCATAGTAGTTAAGTTATTTGCCTTAGCAAGCTAGTAAGTTGAGCCAAGGATTTTTGAGCCCTGGTCTTGCTGACTCCTCAGTCTCTGCTTTTACTTACTTGTCACAATTACCTAGTCTCTATGTTTTCTCTCTTTCCACACAGCCCTGGGGATCAAGAGCTGCGACTTCCAGGCAGCAAGAAACAATGAGGAGCACCATACCAAGGACATCAGCTCCAGGCGCCTAGTTGTGAGGAGGGGACAGCCCTTCACCATCAGGCTGCACTTCCGGGCTCCAGTCCACGCATATCTGCCTGCCCTAAAGAAGGTGGCTTTCATTGCACAAACTGGTAAGTGGAGCAGGCCTGGGCCCCTTTGGCAGCAGGACTGGAGGGTTCTTTCCCATCACCCTCTCAGGGAACTAAGGGACAAATGACCTACATGGTACCTGGACCTCAAGAAGTTTTGCCCACCCAGCAGGGGCTGTTGTGAAGAGAAGATAACGTGCATAATAAGTCTTGTTTAATATGATTCAGATGTTGTTTCGCAGCATTATTACTAGGGGGTTCCTTTTAGTTGCAAATATAATATCAGTTCTGTAGAAAAGCCTGAATGGGATCTAATCCAGGCTGAATATCACATTTAATTGTTACTATTTATTGGATCTGTACTACACGTCAGATATTCGGCCAAGGGATTAACATGCAATATCTCATTAAGACCTCACATTGACACCCGGAAGCAGGTATTATTACCATGCCCATGTCATAGACTATAAAATGTCTAAATGTAGGTCCACGGGCACAAGAGAACTTGTGTGCTCCCATCACCTTCTATTGCCTCCCATTAATGGATGGGCCTCTTATTCTCCTCCCAAACTAATTTTTTAACTGCTCCAACTTTGTTATACTTGACTCTGTTACTCAGTTGTGACCAAGGGGTCCAAATGACCCATTCGTCTGGTCATTTGTGACTGCAGGAGAGCAGCCTTCCAAGGCCAACAGGACCCAAGCCACCTTCCCAATTTCCAGTCTGGGGAACCGGAAGAGTTGGAGCGCGGCGGTGGAGGAAAGAGATGCCCAGTCCTGGACCATCTCTGTGACCACGCCCTCCGATGCGGTCATTGGGCGCTACTCACTCCTGCTGCAGGTCTCACGCAGGAAGCCACGCCTCCTAGGCCAGTTCACCTTGCTCTTTAACCCCTGGGTTCGAGGTAAGTTTGGACTTGGGTCAGCCCGGGCTGCACAGGGTCCTCAAGGTACAGGATGGGTGCAGCTCTGGCAGGGAGCGCCTGCCCCAGGCCCCAGTGGACAACTCCCTCTGAGGGCAGCACCGGCGCTCCTTCTTGGGGAGTCTGCTTCCTGGATGAATGGCCTCTCAGATCCAGAGTCCTGTTTTGGTGTCACCCCTGGCAGAAGCAGCCTGGGGCTCCCCACTGAAAGCAAAGGCTCATCTCACCACCAAACTCTGGTGTTGGCTCAGGCTATTTGGTCATAGGAGACACGAGTCAGAGATGACCCTGGGAGAGCTGCCCTTTATTGTAAAAGGGCAAGAACTTAGGGATAAGCTGCACTGTTACCTCCCTGGCTCCCATAGACTATCTCTAGGTGAATCCAGGTTTTTTGAAAACTGAGGTTTATATAATTTGGGGAACCCTCTTTTAAAAAAAAATACAAAATTTTGAATTGCTAAGGTCCCTCCCAGGGCCTGAAGGGGGTCTGTGCTAGTGAGGGGCCCCAACGCTTCAGTTCCATCAGCTTCACAGTAAATCTGTCCTGCTTCTCTCCACTTGCTTCTTCTGTTCTCACTACTGAAGACTGCTGGGTTCTCTCCATACTGAGGCCTGGAAATATCCCACTTGTGCCTCAAATTCCAGGGCTGGCCTCCTGTAGCTCAGCGCCTAATGGGTGGGCTTTCCTGCTGCCCAACCAGCGGCCACCTCTGGCAAAGATCAGCCCAGGCTGTTGGAGCTATTTCCTCTAGAAGAGCTCATCGGTATTTGGCCCCAACAGGCGCCAACAGGGCATCTATTCTTCTGATGATTGAGTCTGTCTTTCCTTCCCCCACCCCTTTGGGATAAAGCAAGTTTTATTTAGGTAGAGAAAAAGAAGGAGGCCAGGGCAAGGGCAAAGCTGTGAAAGAAGTGAAAAGTCTGTGTCCCAGCAGACGTGGGCCAATTTGAGAGTGAGTTTGCTGTCTTTGCGTTTTAAATCTGCTACCAGCCACCTTAATACTTTGGTCTCCCTGAAGGGGCCTCCTTACAAGGCAGGGCTTGGAAATGGGAGGAAATTTTTAAAGAAATCTTCCCAGGTTCCTGCAGCCCCATCTCCAGTTCCTGACTCCCTTTTCATGTGGTACCTGAATCCCCATTGGCTCCCTATCTCTCCTACCCTATCTCTGCTTCTCTAGTCTCCAATCCCCCCTCCTTCCTCAGTTAACGGCTTTCTTTGTGCTAAGCATTTTGGGTAGGTGGAATAATGGATAGGAACTAAAATCCAGTCATGGTTGGCTTGTAGGGACAGCCTGTGGTGTGTGTGTGTGTGTGTGTGTGTGTAGGTATGTGTAGGTGTGTGTGTGTGTGTGTGTGTGTAGGTGTGTGTGTAGGTGTGTGTGTGTGTGTAGGTATGTGTAGGTGTATGTGTGTGTGTGTGTGTGTATGAAGGTGTGTGTGTGTAGGTATGTGTAGGTGTGTGTGTGTGTGTGTAGGTATGTGTAGGTGTGTGTAGGTGCATGTGTCCATCTGAGCAGGAGTGCGTTGTTTGCTCTGCTCACTGGGAGGTGAGTAAGAGATTTTCAGAGATTGTCTGGGACTCAGTCTCATTTGGATACCTGGGGATGGGGCTTTCCTAAATTCCAAAGGACATTTTACATCCTAGAATGAAAGTCAGAGCCCTATTCATAAGCAGGGAACTTTATCAAAGGGAGGCTGCACACAAGCAGAGAACAGGAGCATAGTGCTACCTGTGCTCTGATCAGGTATTTCCCAGAGCCCTGCAACCTGGGCCAAACACTTCAGTTTGAAGTGACTTCCAAAGAAGTGGTGTCCAGCTGACTTCATAGAATGTACTTGGGATGGAGGGACAGGAGTCGAGGGCTCCTTGGGCATATGGCTCTGATTTTAGGACTTCCTGATGTCTGATATCCTATCCTTCTGTTGCTTTGAGCACTCTCATCCCAGATGGATGCCTGGTGGGGGGTTGTAAATCTTTTTCTCCTGCTGGTCCCCAGGAACCAGTCTAACACTCCCCCCCGACCCCACCCCCAGCACCAGGTGCAGAGAGACACTGGGAAGCAGAGCAGACCCCCCAGCACTCCCAGCTTCCTAGAGTGGGCAGTGGACTCTTCAAAGCCCCCATCCTCCTCCCCTGCCCAACCCTTGGATGAGGACAGCAGGAGGGGCACCAATAAGAGACCGTGGGAGTCCGAGACCTCCTTGGACACCCGCAGAGCAGAAAGCCAATGTTTTGTCTTTCTCTTTGCCAGCCCCACTGCTCCCTCTCACCCTCTCTTGCCAAATGCTGCTCTTCCCTTCTGCTCCTCCCGCCCCCCCCGTCAACCTATGTTGTATTGTTTTTTTCTAAACACTATTTTGTTTAAATTGAACTTGGGAGAGAGACATAATAGGCCCACTGGGAAGCTCCCTGGGCTGTTGGCACATTCTCTTGGGATGGTAGCACTCTGGCTGCACATGTCTTCTGGGAACGAGTAGGATTTTTAGGGTTGGCTTGTTCCTGGCTGACCATGAAGGCCACCTTGGCTGACACAGAAAGTCTGCCCCCTGCCCCCTCTCTCCACCAGAGAGGAGGCCAGGTCCCAGAGGGGGCAGTGAAAAGAGGAAGTCCTCCCTCAGTCCTCATTAAGCCCAGAGCTGAAGGGGAGACGTACAGCCCAAACTGACCTGGGCAGGGAGGGCCAGAGGCCAGGATGTGGAGAGCAGGCCTAGCACCCCACAGGCCCTCATTCCTGCCTGCCTCTCCCCAGAGGATGCTGTTTTCCTGGAGAATGAGGCTCAACGCTGTGAGTACTTGTTGAACCAGAACGGCCTCATCTACCTGGGCACGGCTGACTGCATCCAGGAAGAGTCCTGGGACTTTGGCCAGGTACAGGGGCCTCTGGGGAAGGTGAAGGGACAGTGCTTGCCCCGTAACCGTTAGTGCTCAGGCCAGACAGAGATGGCAGGTCCAAAAGCCCCTGGTCATGAGGCAACATGTTTAGGACATTTCAGCCATGTTGAACCTCTTTCCCCAGGGCCATATCAGACCATCCTCCACAGCTCCCAGAGTTATCTTCTTAAAGATCACACCAATCAAAGCCCTCTGTTAAACCCCCACTGTCTACAGGATATAAACCCATCCCCTGCACGACACACAGACCCTTCACAGACCACTGCTTTCCTTTCCCCGAGAGCCACCCATGCTCCAGCTCCCGACCAGCCAGCCCTTGGGCATACGGGCTGAATGCCCCCCCCCCCCATTGGAATAGCTTCCCTTCGTTATCACCTGGGAAGCTCCTACCCATCTGTTAAGACCCTCTGAAAGCCTTCCTCAGCCCCAAAGGCAGAGTGAATCTCTCTACTGTGCTAGCTGCTCTGCGTTGACCTGTAGTCTAAGTGGCTAGGCGTCCCCCTCCGCTGCTCACTGTGGGCTTTGCAAGAGCAGGAGCTGCCTTGGTATCCTCCACACGTGGGTCGGTGCTAGCAGGAGCGGTAGGAGTGCACAAAATGGATAAAGATAGAAATGAAAGGAAACAACACAGTCCTGGTCTTCAAGCGTTCACACCTTATCAGGGGAGTCGAATAACAGAACAGGCAAAGGATTGGAC
>NW_005369870.1:4283883-4286503 GCF_000412655.1 Myotis brandtii
GGGTTGGGGGGGGGGAAGGCAAGGGAGGTGGGAGGGAAGCCTGAGTCTAAGAGAAGGACAAGGTGATGGGGCTGAATTGTGGGATGGAGACCCTTCATCACTGCTCTGTGTGGTCCTTACAGTTTGAGGGGGATGTCTTGGACCTCAGCCTGGACTTGCTGAGCATGGACGAGCAGGTGGAGGAGTGGGGCAACCCTGTGCATGTGGCCCGCACTTTGGGCGCCGTGGTGAGTGAGAGGAGGGGAAGCGGGAGCCCCCTAACAGCTGCTCCCCCCTCTCCCCCCCGTGGCCCTGAGTACCTTCAAAACACAAATAGTCCCTCTTCCCAGGGAGAGGGGGATAGTCCCCGGAGAAGGGCATGAGTACAGAGGGGAGGACAGTAGCAGCCACTGGGGGAGAAAAACAAAGGGAGGTACCATCCTCCAGGACACAAGCCAGCGAGGACTCAACCTGGCCTGGATGTCCTCAGAGCATCCCTCCCCCGGCCCAAACGGGAGGCCTGGGCCTCTGGACGGCAGGGAGTGGGGTCCATCTTGCTCAGCGGCTAAGGTGGCCAGAGGGACTTGTTTTTATTTGTAAATTATTCCTAAGGACACGCAGACCATGATGGCAGCTTGGTGCTTTCCTGTTGTTCCTCAAAGTCCTTTCACAGGAGTGATGTGTCCCCACTTCCTCTGGTGCCAGGGGACTCCCCTCTGAAGATGTGGTGAGGGGCAGAGCCAGCTGTGAGGAGGAGGAAGGGTAGGATAGGAGGGCCAGCACCCTCCCAGGCATCAGGGCCAGAAGTGAAGGAGCAGGGAACCCAGCCCCCAGGGGGGGCCGCTCTCACGCTGCTCTGTGGCTTTCTTTGCCAGTGTGGTCCGCAAACTCCTGGCTTCTAGGGGACTTGTGGAAGAGGTGGATTCCTGCCCCAGCCGGCATGGCTCAGTGGTTGAGCGTGGACCTATGCACCAGGAGGTGCCATTCCCAGTCAGGGCACAGGCTGGGTTGCAGGCTCGATCCCCAGTAGGGGGCGTGCAGGAGACAGCTGATCAATGATTCTCATTATTGATTTGCTATCTCCCTCTCTCTCTCCCTTCCTTTCTAAAATCAATTTTAAAAAATATTTTTAAAAAAAAATCTGTTCCTGGACTCCTCCCAGCGCCCCCCACCCCCACCCCAAAGATTATAACCCAGTGAGCTAGTGCGGAACATGCAGGTCTAACATGGCCCAGGTAATTCTGATGCAGATGGACTGTTCACCACCCTTGGAAAACTGCGATGAGCCCTCCCCACTCCCCACTCCACTTTACCCTCTCACCCTCACCTCACCCGCTCACCGCCACCCCACCCCACCCCGGAAGCTGACCATCCCGGGACTCACGTAACAGCCACGTGTTTCCCCAAACAGCTGCATGCTCTCAAGGAGAAGAGTGTCCTGCCCACCCCGCAGACCCCGGCTGCCCAGGAGGGGGCCTTGCTGAGCAAGCGCAGGGGCAGCGCGCCGGTCCTGCGGCAGTGGTGCACGGGCCGGGGGCGGCCTGTGTACGAGGGCCAGGTCTGGGTGCTGGCCGCTGTTGCTTGCACAGGTACGGATCGGGCTCACCTTGACCACCGTACAGAGTAGAGTGTCTTCCTGTCGGGTTGCCCGGTGGCCCCCCTGGGGGAGAGACATCTCCAAAAGCAGGTACTGCCCCACCCGCCGCCTTTCCTCTCCTCCATCGCATCCATAGCGGCGCAGGGGCACCATCTGGCCAAGAAAGCAGTATTTGCTCAGGGCGGCTCCTCCTGACCAGCTTCTGCTCCATTTCCCGCTCAGCCAAGTTGGGCCCATCTGGGGAACTCTGCTCCCAAACTCACTTTCACCCCGAAACTCCCGCTGCCGCTCCCCCAGTAGAGCAAGCCCGCAGTGGGCTCCCCTGCTGTGTGCTGTGTGCACCTCATTTCCTGGCCTTTCAAGGTCCTGTGCCTGCTGTCAGTTCTAACTTCCCGTGCATGTGCCCCTCCTCTTTCCACGCCGTCACCTGGCATTTAAGACAGTGCCTGCCCAGAAGAGACCCTGAAAACACTAGCCGTACCCCAACACCCACCAGGCCCTGTGGCCCCTCTGACTCCGCCCCTTCCACGCAGCGCTGCGGAGTCTGGGGATCCCTGCGCGCGTCGTGACCACGTTCTCCTCCGCCCAGGGCACGGGCGGGGGGCTGCTGGTGGACGAGTACTACACCGAGGAGGGCCTGCAGAACGGGGAGGGCCCGCGAGGCCGGATCTGGTGAGCAGCCCAAGGGGATGAAGTCTCAGACTGGAAGGGCTCCACACCTGGGCCCTAACCCATGGGAACCCACCACCCGAGCGGCCCAGGCTCTGAGAGGAGGCAGGACGCTGAGGGTCAGTAGGGCATGCACGCTCCTTCCTGGTGTTACAGCCACTTTTACACAGCAACTCCCATCCCCATGGCAACAGCAACTGCTCTTTCTAGAACCTCCTCGGGACTCTTTCTGACACTTAAATTGCTCTTTTGCAACCTTCAGGATCTTCCAGACTTCCACGGAGTGCTGGGTGACCCGGCCCGATTTGCCCCCGGGTTACGATGGATGGCAGATTCTGTACCCAAGTGCTCCTAAGGGAGGTGCAGGTAAAACCT
>NW_005369870.1:4286797-4290019 GCF_000412655.1 Myotis brandtii
AAACGCCGGGGGGGGGGGGGGGTCCAGGACCACCCTGGGCTGCACAGAGTGCCTGGGCTGAAGGAGTCCCTTGGAGAGGAAACAGGAACAACAGGTGGTCCAAAAGGGGTGTGCATTCCCTAAAGCAAGAAAAGTGGAGAGAATGATAGTGGCTGGCAGAATGCCGACCTGATGCCAGCGGGCTCAAGGGGACAAAGGTGTCAGCCATCTCAGCCCCAGGCTGTGGGGAGACAAGCCCCACCTCAGAGCAGCAGGTGAGAGAGCTGGGCCTCAGTGAAAGGCAGAGGGCCTTAAGGGAGCTGGTAGATGTGCGGGTCAGGGGCTTGTCACGGGGTTTCTGAGATTCTGGGTATGGATGAAGAGGGTATCAAAAGAGGTTCAAGCTCATAGAAGGAATCTGGATTTAAGCTCAGGAAAGGTCCTTAGGATCCATAAAAAGATGGTTCTTCCTTCCCCAGCAACAGAACAGTGACCTATTCCTATCACCTCCATAGCAGAGCTGGCTTAGGAACCCCTGTGTACTATGTTTCTCTGGGGTTCTGCCTGTCCAGTTTCTGAGAGGGCTCCTGCCACCGACCATTACCAAAATGATTGTCACTGAACATTGTTTCACCTCTGCACGCCCTCTTAGAAACCCTGCTTAGTGCCCACCTCTGACCTTAATCCCCGGGGAGGGAAAATAGGGTCTAGGATGGGAACTGAGGTTATGGAGCTCTGACCCAAGCAGAGGTCTGGGTGTGGCTCCTCTTGCCCACTGACCTTTCTCTCCCTTAGTCCTGAAGGCCTGTGATCTGGTCCCTGTCAGAGCAGTCAAGGAGGGGACCCTGGGGCTGACCCCCGCAGTAGCAGACATTTTCGCCTCAGTAAACGCCTCCTGCGTGGTCTGGAAGTGCTGTGAGGATGGGACACTGGCGCTGACCAACTCCAACACTAAGTATGTGGGCAGCAACATCAGCACCAAAGGTGTGGGCAGTGACCGCTGTGAGGACATCACTCAGAACTACAAGTATCCTGAAGGTACTGGCCAGGGGAGGGCCCCAGGCTCCTCAGCCCTGAAATAGCAAAAGAGGGGGGATGCAGGCCATGGAGGGTTGCGGTTCTTTCCCCACCATATTTCTCGTATTGACCTATGAGAAATATATGTCAATATGACGTTTGACATTTGGGGCCAGGGAACGCTTGGTTGTGAGGGGCTGAATAGCATTCCTGACCTCTCTCCACCAGATGCCAACATCCCTCCATCACCAATCACCACCACCACCTGTTGTGACAAACAAAAGTGTCCCCAGACATCCCCAAATGTCTCCTAAGGGGCAAAATTGCCCCCAATTTTGCTACAAAACAACACACTTAATACTAAACCCAGCTGCCAAAAGATGTTGTTCTTCCTCTCCCCTGCTTATCCAATCCCTCTTAACCTCTTCCTCCCTCCATATTAGTTAATGGCACTGCTGTCTACCTATTTGTTCCAATAATAAGGCCTGCACTCTCGTCTTTCCCCCTTCACTGCCCCACATTACTCTCGCATTTGTCTCCTCATCTCCTTCCCCATTGCCTATAGGTAACCAGGGCCTTGTCATCTCTTGTCCACAATATTCCAATGGTCGCCTAACTGGACCCCCTGCCTGCAGTCTCTCCATCATTATTCCATTTCCAAACTTTCCATTTCCAGAATGAGCTTTCTAAGACACAAGTATAATTATCTTACACCCTTGCTCCAGAACATTCCATGGCTCCCATTGCCCTGGGAATAAGTTCCAACTCCTTCACTGAGGAAGATTCAAGTCTCTCCCAAACTGTCCTCAGGGACAGTGTGAATTGTCCAAAAGCTGGCTCTCCCAACTGTTCAAGGAGCAAATTCATGGCACTTGAAAAAGAACTCGGTCCTTGAGTGACTTGGAAGGGACACGCTGTGTCTGTGCCGAACACAGACTTTAAAAAAAAAAAAAAAAAAAAAAAAAAAAAAAAAAAAAAAAAAAAAAAGCTAAATATACCCTTAGAGGTTTGCAAAGTTCTTGTGACTTTGGCATTTGGCAGCCGTGGGTAAATAAGTCTTAATCCTGGGCTTCTATTAGAAGGGCCTATACCTGCTGGGTAAGAGGCCCGCTTTGTTTCTCCTGTTCTTCAGGATCTCTTCAGGAAAAAGAGGTGCTGGAGAGAGTCCAGAAAGAGAAACTGGAGCATGGGGAAGACAACGGCATCCATCCTCCCCGTCTCGAGACTGCAGATCCTCTGTACCTGTTCTTGGAAGCACCAAGCTCCCTACCCCTGAGAGGGGATGCCCAGTTCTCCGTGACCCTGGTGAACCCCAGTGACCAGGAGAAGGCTGTGCGGCTGGCAATTGGGGTGCAGGCCGTGTACTACAACGGCGTCCTGGCTGCTGAGCTCTGGAGGGAGAAGCTGCTCCTTACGCTCAGTGCCAACCTGGGTAACTCTCTATGGCCCTGGGCAGACTGCAGCCATAAGGCTCCCCCTGCAGGTCTCGATGGGTGGCTTCTAGCTCCTGGTGTTTTCTCTCTTCTCTCTCTCTTCTCTCTTCTCTCTTCTCTCTTCCCTCTTCTCTCTTCTCTCTTCTCTCTCCCCTCTTCTCTCTTCTCTCTTCTCTCTCCCCTCTTCTCTCTTCTCTCTTCTCTCTATATATATATTTATAGTTATTGTGCTTCACACAGAAAAAAAAATCCCACAATTCTGATTGCAGTAAGGTAGTACACAGACCACAGCAGCAGTGTAAGAAGTGTTTGGCAAGGTAAACAGAATAGAATGGCAGGGGAGCATTGCACCCAGACTGGAGCACAGGCTGCCTCCAAGTGAATCAAGCGGCTCTGGGTCCTAAAGGGTGAGCAGGACAGTGGTGGCCGGAAAAGTGAGTCATGGGCATTCCAGGCAGAGGAACATGTGTGCAGGTTCTTCCTCCCAGAGATTCTTACTTAATTGGCCTGGGGTGGGGTCCGGGCATTGGTGTTTTTAAAAAACTCCTCATGTTATTCTAGGGTTGAAATTTCCTGGACAAGAGCGGTTGTTCTCAAATGTTCCTACAATCAGAATCACCTAGGGAAATTTGATGTCAGCCTGCACCCCAGACCAATTAAATCAGAAATTCCATGGTTGGAGCCAAACATTTTTTTAAAAAAATGTAATTCCTTGGGTGATTTCAATGTGCAGGCATCTACATTATTGCAACAGTCTCCTAATCAGCACCCCACTCTCCACTCTGTCATGTTC
>NW_005369870.1:4290043-4297508 GCF_000412655.1 Myotis brandtii
CTGGAGGAGGCCAGATCATGCAGGAGCTTGTAGGTCATGCTAAGCAGTTGAGTTTTGTTCTCTGCGCAATGGGGAACCAGGGGTCAATATGATCAGAAATTCATTCTTAAAAAAGAACTTTTGGGAGAATGGAATGGAAGGGGTCATATTAGAAATTGTGATTCTCAACCTTGGATGCACCTGGGGAACTGTAAAAATACTGATACCTGGGCCTCACCACCAAAGTCTGATAAAACTGATTTGAGGTATGGCCTGGCATTGGGATTGTTTTATAAAGCTCCCCATATCATTCTAATGTGCATCCATTGTTGAGAAGCACTGGATTAGAAGTTAAAAGTTTTTTGTGATAATCAAGAAATGAAGAACAAACTAAACTATCAGCACTTCAAATGAAAACATATTAGGAAGTTATAGATTGGACTTGTGAATATGTGTATGTATGTGTATGTGTGTGGGGAGGGGGTGGGGGTGCTTCTGGTTTGGGTTGGCCTCTACAATAGGGAAAATGGGGAAGGAAAGGTTTGGGGGGAAAGATGATGGGTTCTGTTTGTGGCATGTTGGGTCTGAAAGCACGTGAGATGGCCAGTAGGCAGCAGGAAACCTGTACCGGGTATTCAAGATAAAGGTCTGGGTTGGAGACCAGATCGTGGCATCAATGAGCTCAAGGGTGCATGGAGGACTGTGAGAAGAAGAGAGGGTGAGGAGGAAACACAGGCACCACCAGCATTAGGGGGCAGTTAGGGGAAGAGCGGAGAGTCAGGGAGACAGAGAAGTCAAAGACAGGAAGGCGGCACCCAGCAATGCAGCAGAGGGGCCATGAGATATCAAGGCTGAACAGCCTCTATCGGCAGAGTGGTCTTACTCTGGGTTAGTTCCCTGGTTGGGGCATGTGCAAGAGGCAACCGATGGATGTTTTCTCCCTCACAACGACGTTTCTCTCTCTCCCTTCCTCTCTCTCTAAAAATCAGTAAGAACATATCCTTGGGTGAGGAATTAAAAAAAATTTTAAAGAAGAGAGGTTGGGTGGTAGTCAGTCAGAGACACTGGGTAGAGGGAGGTTGGTTGTTTTTCTTTTAAGATGAGAGAAAGTGAAATCTGCTTACATGCTGAGGAAAATAATCAGCAGAGAGCAAAAGACTGAAGCCTCAGGGGAGATGGGTTTTATTTTTAATTTTTACTTATTTATTTATTTTTTAATACGTTTTTATTGATTTCAGAGAGAAGAAGGGAGAGAGAGAGAGAAACATTGATGTGAGAGAGAATCACCGATCGATTGCCTCTCCTACGCAGACTGAACTTGCAACCTGGGCAAGTGCCCTGACTGGGAATTGAACCGGTAACCTTTTGGTGCATGGGATGACTCTCAACCAACTGAGCCACACCAGCCATGGCTTTTATTATTGTTTTTATTTAAATTTTTTATTGTTGACACTATAGGAGATGTCTGCCATTTCCCCCACCCCCATGCCCTTTGCCCACCTCCACCCAGGGAGAGATGGGTTTTAATTGATGGTGCAACTCTTTGGGAAATGAGAGACAACAAGAATAATTATAGCTCACATTTTTGGGCACTTATTAGTGGCAAACATGGTGTGTTAAGTGTTATATGTGCATTGCCTCATTTATCCTCACCACCTAATGAGGCAGGAACCATTATTATCCCCACTTTACAGATGAGGAGACCGAGACACAGAGAGGTTAAATAATTTGCCCAAAGTTACACAGCTAGGCACTGGTAGGGTCAGGATGGAGCATAGATTTTAAAAACAGAGGACTTGACTTTCGCAGTGGGGACACATCATCCCCCTAGGGGAGTAGTGAGAGATAGGGTAGATGTCTATGTCTGTAGTTTGGGAATGGGAACATGAGCTTGAAAGAATTCCTCAAGGATGAAGGATGGCTTTATTTTCTCTGCAAAGGGGAAAGAGAAGAAGCAGAGAATGGGAAGGAACTAAGTCAGCATATGTTCAGTAACAATGTGCGGCAGGGTCTGAGATAAATACTTCATTTGCAGTATCTCATTTAACACAAGCCCTCCCACCAGGCAGGTGTGATTATTAGACAAAGAAACTGAGGCCAAGAGATCTTAACTTGTTCTAGCTCACAGGGACTGTGTCCACAACCCCAAGGAGGTGGTCTGCCAAAAGTGTTAGTGAGGGTGGTGATGGCGGTGAGGGATGGGTTCTTGGATGAGTTCAAATTTGAAATTGCTGTGAGGAATGAGGCTCCTTTCTGGCTTCAGTGAGATCCTGACTCCTCTGCATTCTGTGTGTAACTATTGCTTGTCTCCGGGGCACGCACGTTCAGCTTTTTTGCACTGACTCGTCTGTCGTGTATCTCAGTTAGGAGAATCACCACCAGCCTGTCCTTCTCCCATTTTGCGCGAAGCCCACCTGACAACAGCTTCCTCAGACTTACCGCTGTGGCAACACACTCAGAGTCCAGCCTCAGCTGCTTTGCTCAGGAAGACATCGCCATTTGTAGACCACGCCTTGCCATTGAGGTAGGCACCAGTCTTCCCCCAGATTGCTCTCATGCGCTACTTACTACTCAGGTCCCCATTTCAGAAAGAATCAGAGGGCATGACACGTCAGTGCAGGTGACTGCTGCAGGATCACCAGAACATGCTATGTTGAGAGCTCCTTGTCTTGAAAGAGATGGTTTCTTACATGTGCTATTCAGGTTTAAATCTTCCAGCTTCTTATGTGGTTAAGTAAAGGTTGGTCCTCCCCAGTTGTAGCCTCCATACTTATAGAGATGATAATAGCCGGTGTTTATTTAGCACTTTATACATTGGCCAATGCATTTTCACCTCATTTCTTTTCATTCAAAAGCCCTGTGCGGTGGAACTGTTCCCATTATTCAGATGAGGAATCTCTCCTGAGAGCAACATGCCCAAGATCATAATAATGGGACATATAGAGACTTCTGGCTCTTTACCCAGTCATCCTTCCACGTCTTCCCTGCCCAAAATTAATGCAATTTGGTCCATGCCCTTAAAGAGGTTATAGTTGTGTAAGGGAGACACAGTGTTGGTCTTCTATGTAAATGCTTTAATAGAGCCACAAAGTCACTATGGGATAAGTGAAGTAAAGGGGATTAACTCCATCTGATTAGTTTGAGGAAGACTTCATGGAGAAGGTGGCATTTATACTGGGAGCAACGGGCAAGCTTCCAATGCAGAAGTGGGGGAGGCCCTTGCAAGTAGAAGAGGCCCAAAGGAAGGAGCCCGAGGGGTGTGCAGGGGATGGGAAAGCACCCGATGTGGCTTGAATGTTGTTTAGTCAAGGGAAGAACAAATAAGGTTGGAGAAGTGGGTTGGGGTCAGACCACGAAGGGCTCTGAATGCCAGCCGAAGCTTTATTCCAGAGACCATGGGAACCCTCCACGGTCTCTAAGTGGAGGAGAGGCACCATCAGAGACGGTCTGTGATGGATCCGGTGTGAGGGTAAATGCAGGAAGACCAGGCAGAGGGGTAAAGAAGGCAGCTGTGGTGTTTGGGTCAGGATGGCAGAGAGAGGAGGGTACAGGGAGGGTGCCATGAGGGGAAGGAGTAACTGTGTCTCTTACCACAGATGCCAGAGGCAGCAGAGCAATATCAGCCTCTTTTAGCCTCAGTCAGCATCCATAACTCCCTAGATGCTCCCATGAAGGACTGTGTGATCTCCATCTTCGGAAGGGGGCTCATTCACAGAGAGAGGAGCTACAGGTAAGAGACCACAAGCTTCTCATCCCACTGACACATCTCAACTGGTCAGAAACACTGGGCCCAAGGTTAATAACTGTCTTTTTGGTGTGTCCATAGAGACAGAGCAAATATGCCCTGAAGTAGAAATAAGGGGTTAGGGCCTATCTCATCTTAGGGGGACAGGAAGGTGGGAGGCCGTGTACTCCTTGGGCACCCCCTGACCCTGGTTGCTGCCCTGTCATGCCGGAAGAGCTTCAATATTGTTGGTGAGTGCAGGTGACGGGGTTAGGACTGGGTACTAGAGAACATCACAGGGAGGCTGCCTCTCGAAAACTGCATTCTACTAAAGCCCACCACAATTTTGAATTTTGTTTAAATAATCTCTTTTATCCCTACTCCCTACTCCCATTCCAACCACACTTCATATCATTTTGTTAGTATGTGTAAAATGTGCACTATTGCCTCATGAGCCTCTATTTTTCTTTATTTTAGAGCGAGAGGGCGAGGGAGAGGGAAACATTGATGTGAGAGAGACATTGATCAATTGCCTCCTGCACATGCCCCAACCAGGGATTGAACCCACAACAGGGTATGTGCCCTGACTGGGAATCGAACTTGTGACCATTCAGTGCACAGGACAGCACTCCAACTAATTGAGCCACACTGGCCACGGCATGAGCTTATATTTTTTAATTGTATAAGTGATGTTATGTCTAATTCTTTTTCTTACTTTTCACTCAGATTTATGTTTTTAAGATCCATCCACATATATCCAGTCCATTATTTCTGCTACATAATGCACACTGCACATCCCCTGCTACCTACCACTCTACTTCACAGTGATGGTACCCAGAGTACCTCCAACTCTCAAACACCACACATAATGCTACAATGAACATCTCCACATGGCCCCTTATGTACTTGTCTGAAACTTTGGTTGGGGAGGAAAGGATATATATGCTCAGGAATAGAATTGCTGAGTCATAGGATGTGACCTGATTTGACCAGGTACTATCAGCTTTGTTTGCAGAATGGCTGCAGAAGCCTCACTCCCTCCAGCACTCCATAACAGTTTCTATATTCCTACTATTCCTCCACTCATAGCAATACCCAACTTTCTCTTTTTTCCAGTCTAATGGAAATAAGGTAATATATCACTATTGTTTTAATTGAACTCTTTGTGTGTTTATAAGGCTTTTCCATTTACTCCTCTCTAAAGGTCTTTGACCACTTTTCTTTTGGTGTTCCCACTTTTTTTCCTTGTTGATTTGTAGGAGTGGCCTGTAGAGTCTAGGTATTAGTCCCTTGTTGGTTTTAAATGCTGCAAGTATCTTCTTTCATCATCTCTCCTCTCATTATGTCCTCTACATCCTTCGCTGAATAACACAGTATATAGTTGAGAGTTCACAATGACTATTGTACCATCCCTGAGGTCCCTGACAGGTTGTCTAGTATTGAGCCACTGCCTCAGCCTCATGAAACTCAGTGAGTCGTTCTTGCCAATAAGTTCAGAGGAGGGACTGCCAACATTTAACCAGACTTCTGTGGTCTTCCAGATCAATTGTGGGGCAAAGCTCCTCAAAGAAAATCTGTACCATTCCCTCAGTCACCATAAGGTCCACAGGCAGGCCAGGAGGCTGCTGATAGGGCTCCAACCACCACCTGTTGGCTATTGACATCTCAATGCACCTGCCATACCCACTGTGTTTAGCAGTGTGAGGGTCCCAAAGCGATAGCTTTTCCAAACACACCCCAATACTGTTACAGAGACTGGGACCAGACTGAAGTCACAGATGATAAACAACAGATGCAGCTTGGAAGCCCTTAGAATAGGATTTCTCTTCTCACCCATGAAACTGCTCACCATAGGGTGGCTCCCGTCTTCTACCCCCTTAAAACCCCCTGTTTCAACAGCAAGGTACTTAGGTCACAATCCACCTCTTCAGGTAGGAAAGGATCAGAGTCACTGGGACCAGCAAAGCAACCAACCTGGGACAGAACTAGCACCTGCCTTTTCCTTTATTTCAGATTAGGTCCCGTGCGGCCTGGAAACACCTTGTGCACCCAATTCCGGTTCACACCGGTGAAGGTGGGGCTCCAGCGGCTCAATGTGGAAATGGACTGCAACATGTTCCAGAACCTAACCAACTACAGAAGTGTCACTGTGGTAGCCCCTGAACTTGCAGCTTAAACAACCAGCTCCAGCATCATTGCCCCCACCACCCCCTTGTATCTATGCTCTAAAACCAAATGGAAGGGAAACTTTGCTTACCAGATAAATGAATCTCCATTCAAGCTGAGCAGGAGAGTGACCAAGAACAAAACTAGATTCCCAGAAATCAACAGAAAAGACCTCCATTTCTGTCATTCCAGCTTAAGGCAGCTGTGAAGACTAGTTGCCTTAGAAACTACTGGGCTTGGGTGCTAAAAGGAGATCCTTAAAAAGGTACTCAGATGAGTACATTCAGATTTTTCTGGTTCAGGATTTTCATAACCATTTTAGTACTCACTAACACATTCATTAACTTACAGGAAAGAAAAAGAACTTAACATTTAAATCATATATTTTTGAAATTGCTAAAAATGGAATTTTTAGATAACCCTATTACATTGATCGGTGCTATCCCTGACCATTATCCTTAAAGTCTCAAAGATGACTGAACAAACTTATAAAATACAGAACATAGGATCTAAGAGTAGAATGATCTTCTAGATTCAGCTATAGATAAGTTTTATGAGAGTTCTTTATGTATTAAGTATCCCACAATTAAAGTCTGATGTCAGTAACATGAATTTGATCTAGTAATGTTAAAATTATTAAGTATATAGAAAATAGGCCCTGTATGAAAGAATAAAAAAACTGAACTCCTTTTGTACAAAGTAATGACTGTTTTGTTCACATTATTTTGTTGCTTTGGCACTTTCTCGGTTTGAATTTAGTTCTTTTTCTTTATGACATTTGTTAAATATACAGAATGGCACTTTATAAAGGAAAATTAAAACTCTTGCCTTAGGAATTTCAACCCCAAGTACTCACTAGTGCTCAAAAGAATGGCTACTGTTGCTGTTTCTACCTAGAGACATCAGAAGGGCAGATGGGATGAATTACACCTATACAAGAAAAAGAACGGGCAGAAGAGGTTGCTGAGACCGCAGTATATACATAAGGCCCAAGTCAAGTCACCAGAATATGCAAAACTACAGGTTTACCTTGTTTCCAATATATAATCTTCCAGGCTGATACAAAATTATAATTAAACTAGAGGCCCAGTGCACAAAAATTTGTGCACTCAGGGGGGTCCCTCAGCCTGGCCTGTGCCCTATCGCAGTCTGGGACCCCTCGGGGGATGACCACCTGCTGGCTTAGGCCCGCTCCCTGGGGGATCGGGCCTAAGCTGGCAGTCAGACATCCCTCTGGCAGCCCGAGAGCCCTTGGGGGATGTCCACTTGCCAGCGGGGAGCAGGCCTAAGCTGCAGTTGGACATCCTTAGTGCTGCTGAGGAGGTGGGAGAGGCTCCCACCACCACCGCTGTACTGGCAGCTGTCAGCCTGACTTGTGGCTGAGCAGAGCTCCCCCTGTGGGAGCGCACTGACCACCAGGGGGCAGCTCCTGCATTGAGCATCTGCTCCCTGGTGGTCAGTGTGTGTCATAGTGACCAGTCATTCCCAGTCGTTCTGCTGTTAGGGTCAATTTGCATAGTACCCTTTTATTATATAGGAGTGCCTGGCCAGCCTGAGTGAGGGGCTGATGGCTGTTTGCAGGCTGGCCACAGCCCC
>NW_005369870.1:4297971-4308785 GCF_000412655.1 Myotis brandtii
GCCGCCATCTTGGTTGGGTTAATTTGCATATAGTCGCTCTGATTGGCTGGTGGGCATGGCTTAGGGCATAGGAAAGGTACGGTCAATTAGCATCTTTGTCTTTTATTAGTGTATACTAGAGGCCCAGTGCACACAATTCGTGCACTGAGTGGGGGGGCGTCCCTCAGCCCAGCCTGTGCTCTCGCAGTCCGGGAGCCCTTGGGGGATGTCTGGCTGCCGGCTTAGGTCCTCTTCCCATGGGGAGTGGGCTTAAGCCGGCAGTCGGACATCCTTAGCGCAGCCGTGGAGGCAGGAGAGGCTCCCACCACTGCCACTGCGCTCGCCAGCCTTAAGCCTGGCTTCTGGCTGAGCAGCGCTCCCCCTGTGGGAGTGCATTGACCACCAGGGGGAAGCTCCTGGATTGAGTGTCTTCCCCCTGGTGGTCAGTGCGTGTCATAGTGACCGGTCATTCGTGATTGGGTCAATTTGTATATTAGCCTTTTATTATATAGGACTAGAGGCCCGGTGCACGAATTCGTGCATGGGTGGGGTCCCTCTGGGTGGCCTGCAGGGATTGGGCTGAAACCCGCAGTCCAACGCCGCCTGCAGCTCCTACTGCCGCTCCCGCTCATCCCAGCCCCACTGTGCCTGCCGCGGGCTTGTGCCCAATCAGTCCTGATCGGGAGAGGCTCGCGCTGCCGCAGCAGTGCTTGCCAGCCATGAGCCCTGCATCTGGCGCCCTCCCAAGGGGAGTAGCCTGTAGGATCGGACTGAAACCGGCTCTCCAACATCCCCCGAGGGGTCCCAGATTGCAAGATGCGCAGGCCAGGCTGAGGGACCCCACCAATGCATGATGGGCCAGAGAGGGACCGCAGGAGGGCTCCAGGGAATGTCGGGCCCATCTTGCTCAATCAGCCAGATCCCAGCAGCAAGCTAACCTACCGGTCGCAGCATCTGCCCCCTGGTGGTCAGTGCACATCATAGCAACTGGTAGACTAGTTGACTGTCTGCCCCCTGGTGGTCAGTGCAAGTCATAGCAAGCAGTTAAGCAGCCTTAGCATATCATTAGCATATTAAGCTTTGATTGCTGTTTCGTCTATTTGCATATTACCCTTTTATTATATAGGTTGGTGATGATTTTGCAAAAGATTTAACTAAAGAGACACTTAACATTATATAAGCTTATACATTTAAAATTTTTTGGTTTATAAAAATTTTGTATTTAGCCCTGGCCGGTATGGCTTGGTTGGTTTGAAAGTCATCCTGTTCACGTACCCACGTTCGATTGCTAGTTGGGGCATGTGCAGGAGGCAATATATCGATGTTTCTCTCTCTCTCTTTTTCTCCCTTCCTCTAAAAGATCAATTAAATTTTTTTTGCTTTTAATTTTGTATTTATATCTGGGGACATGTAATATATAACACAAAACAATACAGGTATGTATGAGAAAAACAAATCTGGTTCAACAAGGTGAACGAACTTAACAAATGAGCTCAATACCACAAAATAATTTTAGAGGCATGGAGTGACCTGTAATAACATTCAGAAGGACTTATAAGAATAATGATATTATATAACATGCTCAATTACTAAGAGGGGCTTTGGAGTCACTTTCTTTAAAGTCAAGTGTTCTGTTCTATGTATACTTCTGAACAGAATCAGATCTTCAGACTTTTAAGCCTAAAAAAAAGCAATGTTTTAGTTTCCACCTGTATTTCTGGTAGAAAGAAACTTTGGAGGAGTACTCATTTAAGCACTGGCAGGTTAGTATTTTATTGAGATTGTCAACAACTTTAACAATGAAACAATATACTTTATTGCAAATAGGGAATGAGGCAGCTTCCCCAGGAATCTCTGGGAGGCGATTCAGAAACACAAAATCATGCCATTATCTTTTGTAGCTAGCACAGAAAAATATATCATACTCATACGTTTTATAAATAATTGCCAGTCTGGCCTAACCAACAATCTTTGGTAATAGTGCCTCTTGATAAATACAGACAGAAACTCCTTTTCAAACCAGAAAACATTCTAGCCCCATTTTAAAAACAGACATCAGAGCCTGGCTCTGACAGTCAGAAAAGGAGAAAGGAGAGTACAAATGAGCCTGAAAACTCATAATTCAAGTTCATTCTGAGTGAGTTCCTTGATTCTGTCCATGCAATGATCAACAGCATTAATGAGTAAAGGGATCCAACTATCTTCTGGTTGTGGGGTTACATGACTCGCTCTGTGAATGGAATGGGGGGAAAAAAGAAATGAAATTTATTATATTGTCAAAGGAAAACATATCTTCAACAGGAAGCACAGAGGAAATTAAATTAAGAAAAGGCAAGTTTCTCTGCAGAAGCTCAGCTGCTCCACAACTGAAGTTGAAAGAAAACTCCATACCCGCTCCTTCAAATGGGGGTTTGGGAGTTGAGAATGGCTGGATAGGTTTATTCTCAAACATCTATTTGGGGAGAAGTCCTCATACTCACCTTGTAATTTCAAGTGCCTTCTTTAGAACAGACACAAGTTTTGCAGCCTAGAAAAGAAACAGAGAAGGTTTATTTTTATGGTAAGGACTCACCCTGATTTTGGATTCTTTACTATTTAGCCAAATCCTAATAATACTGTTGCTGCAACACTTTTACAAGATTTTTTAAAAAATATTTTAAATTAATAAAACAGCAAAAGGAAGAATATAATCTGAATTTGTCCCAACTTCTGATAGTTCTAAACATATAGTAGAAACAACTAATGTTTTTCTTTTTAAAAATCTACGTATAACCCTGGCCAGTGTGGCTCAGTCAGTTGAGCACTGTCCTGTGTACCGAAAGGTTGCCGGTTTGATTCCTGGTCAGGGCACAGGCCTGGGTTGCAGGTTCGGTCCCCCATAGGGGTACATATTGGAGGCAAACAAGCTATGTTTCTCTCTCTCTCCCATACTCTCTTTAAAATCAATAATAAAAAATATTTTTTAAATTCTAATTCTTTTTTAAAAATCTATGTACAGAATTTTAAGAACACCAATGACAAGATAACATGAGGATATATGTATGCCATCAATATATAATACATATTTATATTTTTACTCAAGGTAATTGAGAAGGCATATTGCTAAAGATGTTTATTTCTTAGGAAGTCAATTTTTTAAAAGTGAATACAAATTTAAAAAGTTAATGCCCAAAAGAATCCTATTCTCCTTCAAGGTGTTTGTATATTATGAAGATACTTTGATGTATCTAATTTCCACTATTTAACTTATCAGGTATGATTAGGATTGATACATCTGATTGTAGAATATAAGTCATTTGGCAGTTTACTTCTTTCAATAACGTTAGAGATAAGAACTTGAGTTTATAAAAATAAAATAGAATTCTCTCTAGCACAGAACCCAGGACTTCAAAGAATACAATATAATCAGATTTTATAAAGAACTTGATCCTCCATGGTTAAATCACATAATGTGTTTATATTAGAACAGAGTTGTTTTCTGGAACACTTATTTCTGCCTATAGCAGAAATCAGAAACAGGTGACTTCAGTTGAGAAGATCTGAAAGCACTACAGTAATTAAGACATTCTCTTCAAAGAAGCATTTTCTAAGGTCTTTGGGTTTTTCTAAATGATTACCCAGGTGGTTACAGAAAACAGTACTACCAGAGCTCATGGCTACTATAATTCAGCAAATATTTATCAAGCACAAAACACATGTAAGAAATATATTACTGTTGTACTTATGTCCAAGTGTCACAAATGTATTTCCTACAGCTTAAAGAAAATGCTGGTGATTGGTAAAATTCTACCAATTAGGTTTATCAACGCAGGTACTTACACTCATTCGCACAGTCGGGTGGCACATAGGTGGATATATACTTAGAGCCAAATCATCCACACTAAGGGCAGAAAGTAAAAATAACCATTAACAAAAAATGGAACAAAGCACAGCTATGTGGCTCTAGCACACAACAAAGGATGCAAACCAATAAGAAAATGACTGCCCCAGAAATGCCTATCAGTTCCTTAAATTGGGCAACCAATAAACAATCAACTCAATGGGTATTTACTGAACACATATATACCCTGTTTCACTAGGAAAGTGATGGCAAACCTTTTGAGCTCGGCGTGTCAGCATTTTGAAAAACCCTAACTTAACTCTGGTGCCATGTCACATATAGAAATTTTTTGATATTTGCAACCATAGTAAAACAAAGATGTATATTTTTGATATTTATTTTATATATTTAAATGCCATTTAACAAAGAAAAATCAACCAAAAAAATGAGTTGGCGTGTCACCTCTGACACACGTGTCATAGGTTCACCATCATTGCACTAGGAGAAGACATGATCAATTCATTAAAAAATGTGAGGATCTGAAACCACCAATTTAATAACTAATACAGGAGGGGTTCGTCCATACAATGCCACCAAAGTGGGCACCACTTAACCAAGTGATCAAATTTAGTTCCACCAATAATGGGACAAATTAACATCACGTGACACTCAAAGTGATGTGATAAGAAGCCCAAAACACTCAACTATGTTATTCTTGCCAAAAAATCTTTAAGTTGAATATATGATCATGAAAAAACAGTCACATGAATCTAGATTGTTGGATATTCTACAAAGATTATTTTAAATTGTTAATGTCAATTTTTTAAAAAATTGGATTTTTAAAAATGTCAATTAAGAAAAAGACTAAAAAAGACAGAGGTTGTTCTAGTTTCAAGAGACCAAGGAGATGACCACCAAATGCAATGTGACACCAAGACAGAACCTTAGATTAAAAAAAAAAATTCTGTAAGATATTTTAGAGACAACTGGGCAAATTTGAATAATAGATCATATTAATTTGTTCAATGTTAAATTTCTTGGATATAATAAGAATAAAAGTATTTAAAGGTGAAATGTCATTGATGTCTGCAACTTACTCTCAAATGGTTCAGTGGGGAAAAAAATGGCACATCTATCTATAGAGAAATAAACCGATATAGAAAATAATGTGAATAATAAGTGAATGTAGATGAAGGATATGTGTGGGTGCTCGCTGCAATACTTTTTCAACTTTCCTGTAGGCTTGAAGATTTTCAAAATGAAAAGAAACCGGGGGAAAAACTGGGATGACAACACAAGCAGAGATCAGAATTGCTGCTCAGAGTATCAGAATTGATATTTCAAGTAGAGCTCACACTTACCTAGGGCTGATCTCATCAGAAATATCCACAATGTCATCCAGCTGGGCCACCTGGTCCTTCTTCCCATTCTCTGCCACTGAGCTCCGGATTTTCTTCAGGCAGGCTTTGGATGCTCTCACCAGCGCAAGGCACGGGATTATCAGCTCTTGATCTTCCTCTGACCAATAAGAGTCCTGATTGTTTGGACACCCCAACACATCATCCTGTTCATCGCCATGGTTGTCAGAGTTGTCCTCCTCATCATCATTCAAGAGGCCATGGTAAGGGTCACATTCTTCCACAGCCTAAGACATACCACATACATCATTTATGTGAATGCCAAAAATAAAAAAAAATTTAAAAGCCTGTTGTACTTTCAGCATCATGTCTGAGTTGTTCCAAACCTCAGCTAGCTACTTCACCAATGGCGACAGAGTTGGATCACTGCATAAACCCTCTCTCTCTCCTAGTCCAGCAATGGGACAGGGGAGTGGTACTAAATCACACACCAGCATGGGGTGCAGGTGGGAGATGGAGGACGGGAGTGAGGCTGGGACTTACTCGGCCAGTGCTCAGGACATCTCCTGTCTTTATAACCAATTCTCATCTACTAGTCACAGTTGCCTTCCAATGACCAGCAAAGATAGACGTTGTCTCACCTGCTCCATTTCCTCATGTGCATCCTTCACTAAATCCACACTCTTCGTCAGCATTAAAAGGGCTGCAGCTTTGTTATCTGTAAGTAAAAAATTAGAGGAGAAACCCAACAATTCTCTGAAGTCTGCAAAGGGCAATCAACAATGTTCCCATTTGAAGGGAGTGCCAAGGACATTCAACAAGGCCAGTGGTTTAATGTAAAATTCTCACATACATCCTCTGGATATCCAAACAGGGGGCTAAAAAGCTTATCATTCACTGCAAGTAAAATGGTCACAAGGTGTTTCTCAATGGTCCTCTTGAATGACCACAATTTTTGACCTAGCTGGTTCTACCTCCTAACTGCTTCAGTGTGTCTCATAATATTGAACCTGGGGCCATGGCCAGTATGGCTCAGTTGGTTGGGCATCGTCCCATGTACCAAAAGGTCACCAGTTAGATTCCCAGTCAGGCACATGCCCAGGCTGTGGGCTCGATCCCCAGTAGGGGGGGTTGCAGGAGGCAGGTGATCTGATTGATGTTTCTCTCTCACATTGGTTTCTCTCTCTCTTCCTCCCTCTCAAAAATAAATAAGAGCTTTTTTTTTTTAAAGAAAAGAAATACTGATTCTGGGGCAGGCAGGACCAGGAGAACAAGCCATATGGGTTCAATAAGAAGCAGAGCCACAGCAAAAGGGGAGTTTGAATTAAGAAATATGAGAACTAAAAAGACTGGCAGAAATATTAATACCTATCTTTTGATATTGGTAATAAAGTATATATATTTGACTAAACTCTTTATGTAAGTTAAAATATATATATGGTACAAAACTGGAAGCTAGTATGAGAGGTCTGTCTGCTTTGGCCATCAGAGTCAATGACCCACTTCCCACTCTTACCCACCTCTTGGTATCTGAGGCACCTGCTCGCACGCAACCCAGACATTGTTGCAAGAAATAAGGTCATTGTTCTCAGGGCTGAGGAAAGGAATCAATAAGGACATATCAATAATCTAGGTTCCTGTCCTAAAGAGCTCCTTCCTCCTGGTTATTACTCTGTTACACTACAATTTTGCATTGAACTGAGCTTTTATCCCTTCCTGATACAAGGAACCCCATTAACTAATACTCAACCGTGGCATCACTACCTCTGAGCTGGAGTGGTGCAAAGCACTTCCACAAGCTGAGCCATGCCATCCACGATGTCCAAAGTGGCGCTCCGAACCAGCTTCCTCAGGGTGATTCCTGTAGCCAAACCCAAAGACTAAGCAGCCGGTCTTCTTTCCAGAAGCCAACATCTACTTTCAAGAGTGTAAGCACTACAGAACTTAAGGTAATGTGCACCCACATGCTGTAATTGGAGTGCCCACACAAAACAGGTCGACTTATGTCCCCGTGTCATTTTCTTGCTCTTCCCACCATTCCCAACTGCTGATTATAAGAAAGGCATGGCCCTAGCTGGTTTGGCTCAGTGGATAGAGCGTCGGCCTGCGGGTCCCAGGTTCGATTCTGGTCAATGGCACATGCCCGGGTTGCAGACTCTATTCCCAGTAGGCAGCTGATCAATGATTCTCTCTCATCATTGATGTTTCTATCTTTTTCTCCTTTCCCTTCCTCTCTGAAATCAATAAAAGTAAAAAATAAAAAAGACATGGAAGCCACTTAATGTATAAGGAAACTCAGCAATAGGATGTGATATAATATGGGTGGAGACTGGGGATAGCTTGGGCCTGGGTATGGGGCTGAGACTTAGCCAGCATCTGTGACGGTATATTGGGTTAGAGAGGAAGGAGCTAGTGAGAATTAAAAACCTTAGAGTCAGGTAAGGCGAGGGGGATGGGAACACAGCATCTATAGCTGAAGGCTTATTTACAGAGGTCACTTCCATTATGAAGTTATCTTTGCATTTTATGAGGAAGTTACATTACCTGCTCAAATTGAGGGCAAGGTAAAGTTTCAGTACATAAGCTGTCACATTAGCCAAGGTCTACCCAATGTTTATGTGTGACGGTGACTTACCCTGATCCTTGGGAAGCGAATAGTATACTGCAATAATTGCCTTGATGGCAGCATGGACTTGTTCACAGAGCCTCTGGGCTTCCTATGAAGAGGTAGACCAATTTCAGAATGAAAACGGAAATGGATTAGATCAATCTGGTCAACTCTTCTACTCTGGAAGAGAGAAGACAACGGTATAGCATCACAAACCCTTTCTGGAGTCCTAGTGTGTTAGGCCTTGTGCTATTCTCATCACATACTAGAGAGAAGTTAGCCGGACACCAGGTACTGAGCTGGTAATTCAATAAAACATGAAGAAACAGCTGGAAAAACTTATTCTTGATTTCTGCTGTGAAATATCCACCTTATCTTAGACCAGGAATTGGCCAACTATGGACCCCTGGGCCAAGTCAGGTGCACTGCCAGGTTTTTTTTAATAGTGTTACTGGTACACAGTCATACTCTTTTGTTTACATATTATCTATAGTTGTGTTTGCACTACAAGGGCAGAGTTGCGTCACTGGCCTGCAAAGCCTAAATATTTATTATCTGGCCCTTTACAGAAAAAGTTTGCCAATCCTCTTAGACCATTAACCAGGTGTCTGTCTCTCTCCTTCTCTAGTTCCGCAGGATCACAATATACCTAAAGGTAATAATGGACTCTACAATGTTCAGTGCTGACTATTTGCCTTCTAAGCAGACACTGACTTTCACTTATCTTCCTTGTCCTCATTTAGCTGCTAAATTTTAAGCCAGTGCTATGTAAAATGTGCTCTACAGAATGGTGCCAGTCCCCAAACTGTTTACTAGTCTGGGATGGATAAGTACAGTGATTGAGAGTGTTTAGAAACTTTTATGGCAATTTGACATTCCTTCAACATCCAAATACATAAGTTTATAAAAGGAAAAGTCCGTATGGAACTGAAATTAAAAATAAATATAACTATTATTCAGTAAGACTAGCATGCTGAGATCCTAAGCAATTGTGATTCAAATATATATAATTCAAATAAAACCAAATTCTAATTTTCCATCTGAATGAAACCACTGACCTAAGCATGTACAGAAAATAGTTCTATGCTGCCTCCTCATGGTATCTTACTAGCTGTGAATTTTAGCAGCAAGTCCTAAGAATATTTGAAAGAAGGGAGTTGGCAGGTAAGAAAAACAAGGTATTATTACTAACTCCCTTTGAAATAAATATTGACTTTCTTCCATAAAGTTTTTAAAGTGCTCTCATATAATTAATCTCATTTCCTCATCACAGATCTCTGAGTTATGTAGGGGGAGAGAGTTTATCATTGTAGGTGCAGCAAGAGTATTTTTCCATTTTAAAACATCTGGAAATATAGATTGAGCAAGAAAACGAAACTATTAACTGCGAAAATCAAATAAGGCAATGAGTATGCCATTTTTAAATAAATTTATCCCAAATTCAGTATACCTAGCTCTAGAAAAACTGGGCATAGAGCACACCTGGTCACAGTTGACATGTTTATTTTCATTAGTTTTATAATAAAGGGGTTATTAAATGCATAAAGTCTTTGTTCTAGCAATTCCACTTCCTGGAATTGTTTTTGTTGTTGTTGCATATGTGTGTGGTTTTTTGTTTTTTTGTTTTTTTTACCAATATACACACATATACCAAGAATGTATTAGGTAATTTACAGCACTGTTTATAATAGCTACAAATTGGAAACAGCTTAAATGTCTACATAGAGTACTGGTTACCTGAATTATGGTTATATGCTCTCTACTGAATACCTTGCAGCCATTACAAAGAAATGAGCAACTTTATATGTGCTGCTGAGAATCAATTTGCAAACTATATTGTTAATTTTTTTAACATTTTTAAAATATTTTTATTGATTTTTTACAGAGAGGAAGAGAGAGGGAGAGAGAGTTACATCGATCAACTGCCTCCTGCACACTCCCCACTGGGGATGTGCCTGCAACCAAGGTACATGCCCTTGACCGGAATCGAACCTGGGACCCTTCAGTCCGCAGGCCAGTGCTCTATCCACTGAGCCAAACCGATTAGGGCAGGGCGTTAATTTTTTTAAAAAAGATCCAGAAAAGTGTTTATGGCATTCTGTCATTTGTGTAAAAAGAAGCAGGCATATATAAATAAATGTGCATATGCATAGAATACTTATGAATAATTCAAAAGGAACTGGGGAACGGAGAAATAAACTTTGTAGCACACTTAACTTTGATATTTTTTAAATTTTATACTGTATAGTTACTGATTAATATAAAAATAATTGAATATAAAAAGGGATGTAGCGTAACAAAAAAGGTACAGCTTAGACATCAGATAGATCCTAATTTAAATCCTAACTCACTGCTTATATACCTTAACCCTAGCCTCTGAGCCTGCTGACTCATCTGCTAGATGGGGGTCAGGTATGTGAAAACAAATAGCAAGTGCTTAAATGACCAGAAAGGTAATAACCAGAATGAACTTTAGGTTAAGCCAATACTACTTATAAGACCAGCCTACTCCAGGCCAGGCCCTGCACGTGGCAATGTGGTCCTCACAGCAATCCTGGGGGGTGAGAACTGCAGTCCTGTTTGACAGGTAAGAAGAATAAATCCCCTGGCTGCGCTCAGAGGTGGAAAGATGGAGAGAGGATGCCGAAGGAATCAGGAGGCAGCACAGGAACTCAAAGCCCACCTGTGCGGACGGCGGTGGCCGCGGGAGTCGAGAGAAGACTTCGGTGAGAGCCGTAGCTTCCCTGGACACCTTCTCAGCTGCCTCATCTGGGGGCGACAGCGGGGCAGGCAGGCGCCATGTCAGTGCCCACAGGACCAGGCTGCCGCTGCTGCACGGACTTTAAAGATCACGCGCTCCCTCTCCACCCTTACTGCCCGAGACGTCTCAAAAGCACCTCCAAAAACCAGTGTTTAACGTTTCACCCTCCGAGGTGCCGACGGTGGGCCTGGGGAGGCACCCCGCAGAGAGGATGCGAGGGGAGGGGAGAGGGGAAAGGGGAGAAGGGGAGGGACCAGGCGGGTCGCTGGAAGCAGATGGAGGGGGGGG
>NW_005369870.1:4309219-4318320 GCF_000412655.1 Myotis brandtii
TCCTTTCCGGCAACAAACCGCCCCGCCCCGCCCCAGAGACCAGGCCACGCCTTCCATGGCCCGCCCCCGAGGAGTTACTTCCTTTTTTTATTTTTATTTTGTATTTCAGAGAGGAAGGGAGAGGGGAAAACATTAATAATGAGAATCACTGATCGGCTGCCTCCTGCACACCCCGCACTGGGGATCAGGCTGCAACCCCGGCTTGTGCCCTGACCGACCGGCAATCACACGGTGACCTCCTGGTTCATAGGTCTACGTCTAAGCTTAACCACTGAGCAATACTGGCCAGACTATTTACATTTTTAAAAAATATGTTTTTATTGATTTTTTTTTTTTAGAGAGAGAGAGGAAGAGCGAGGGACAGATAGAAACATCCATTGGCTGCCTCCTGCATGCCCCCTACTGGGGATGGAGTCTGCAACCGGGGCATGTGCCCAACTGGGAATTCCACCCAGGACTTCTTGGTGCACAGGATAACCAACTGGGCCACACCGGCTGGGACGAGTTATTTCCTATTGTCATTCATTTACTGTATTTGATTGATTGAAACGCCCCCTCCCCCACATTGAAGCAGCAGAGGCCCAGCCTGCGGTTAAAGCAGACTGAGAGCTAATAGTGCAAGGGTAGTCAGGGTCAGGTCCAAGTTCACACTGGTTCTCCGACTCTAAAGTGGCACCCTTGACTGCTGAGTTCTAGACACTGTGCTCGGTACTTTACATGAGTTAGCCCTAAAAGCACACTGGGCCTCAGATACACCCATACACACCCAGCCCCTGTCCTCTACCCTTCACAGAAGTAAATCAACCCTTTGCCTTCTTGGGGAAGGAAGGAATCATAGCATCATTTAGAGACTCCTCTGCAAGTCCATTCTGCAGGAATCAGTAGTGGGTAATCACCCAACCCCTAGGCAGCCAAGGAGCAGCAGCTCCCTGAAGCTTGCCCACCAGTATTGGCCTTCCACCCGCTGCTGGGGCAGAGGCCTGGGCGACAGAGGTAGATGGTGAGACATGGCCTTCAGGAGCTCAGGTGGCTTTTTAACTGCACTGTAAAGGTTACAAGCTCCCTGGAGTTCAGTGTCCATACACGATGAATGAGAACAGGTGTCAACAGTGTCAACCAGGTCCGCAAAGGGGAGAAGAAAAAAGCTAGAGTGCCATATGCCCTCTGAAGAAAGTAGCAGGCATAAATCTGCCAGATGTACAGCAGTGACACAAGAAGGTAAACAGGAATAATTTTCAAGTATTTTCCTTGACGGAGATGAGACCTGAAGTTGTGACCATAGCACCGCTGCAGCAAGCTCCAACACAGGTAAGCCATCAAGGGGATGTTAAAAAATGCCAACTGGAAAGAGGAGAACAGCATCATTAGTTTACTAGCAAGCCCTCAGAGGAGTCAGGGCCAGGGCTCACCAATACATTAGGTAGCTCCTAAGAATATGTTGCTTTCCCTCTTGGGGGTTAACTCTCTGATTCTTTATGCTTCAATCACACTTGCTTATATCACAACAGTTGACTTATGGTTAGTTGTATATTTGGGCCTGTATCCTTTCATTCATTTTAAAGGCAAGTATCATTTCACTTATCTTGAAGCCCTCGATAATGTTTAAGGAGGAAATGAATTGAATCTGTATGCATACACACACTCACATGCTTTTTTGGCAGAGGGAGGGGGTTACTTGGGTATCAATATTTTTTTAATCTCTGTATTTTTATTTGAAGTACCATGATGATTACTGGAATACAAATTAGAAGGTTTAAGTTGTAATCCAGGTTTAGCTGCTGTACCATTCATTCATCATCCATTATGTGGCAAGCCCTGTGCAACACTTTAGGCCTGGGACATACTGGTAAACAAGTCAGAAAAGATGCATTATAGAGCTTGCATTCTAACAGGGAGAACCCCCCCCCCGCCCCCCAAAAAATTAGTTAATTACAGATTTTGAGAAATTCTATAAAGAAAATAAGAGGGTAAATGGCAGACGAACTCTCTGAGGCCTGAAGTACAGGAATGAGTCAATGGGAGGAAGTGCATTCCTGGCAGAAGGATCAAATGAAAAGCCCAGAGGTAGGTGAGGTCTTGGCCTATTTAAAGCCAATGGCCTAAAACATGATGAGCCAGGTGGAAATTTGGGCAATCAGCAGGACCCCGATCATGTCACTGCTCTGCTTAAAGCAGAAGTGGGGAACATCCAGCCTGCAGGTCGTATAAGGCCTGTGAAATCATTTGGTCTGGCCCTGCCAAGGCCTTAGAGGTGAGTTAAATGTTTGACCAAACATAGCAGGCTAATTTTTAAGGTAATAATTTTGCATGGCCCTGACTTAAATTAGGGTGGTAATAATGAGATGGAGAGAAGTGGTGGATTCAAGATATATATAGGAGACAGAGCAAACAAGGTATTACTTGCTAGATAGAATATGAGAGAAGGGGAAGGATTGGAGATATATCTTAAAGAAACTGGGTAAATTGTGGAGCCATTTAGTAAAATTGAAATTAACTAGAGAGGAACAAATTTGGGGGTAGAAATTAAAGGTCCTATTAAAGGTATACTTTTAAATTGAGATGCTTGTTAGATATCTAAGGGAAGACGAGAAGTGACAGCTGGATATATAGGCACTTGGAGTGCAGAGAAGAGGTCTAGATCAGAGATATAGATTTGGGAGTCATGAGCCTAGATGTAGTTAAGATCCATCATTAATGTACTACTATTCAAGTATGAATATATACCCATCCTTTGGTAAGGTTCAGGTTTTACTTGGTATAAGAGTGCTCCTGAGAGACAACCTCCATTTACATAACAAAAAACTGAACTGGACCCAGACGTATACACATAGGAAATGCAGCTTTATAGAGAACGTTCGGGCCTATGGCCAGTTTGCAGAGGTCTTCCCTATTTGTTTATCTCTAATCCTGCTGATCATGTTTACTACCCTGTTTGAACATTGTTCAAACTCATTTTGAACAATGTTTTTGGATCTCTTCCAAAACTCCAGATCATTACCTCCAGATTTTGGTCGATTAGTCCCCTTAAGTGAGTAAAATAAATGGTTAGGTAAATATCTTTCAAACCTATTTATAGAGATTTGCTATGGGTCAGGGTTTTGTTTGCGTGTGTGTTTGTTTTAAAGGTATTTCGATCAAAATGTAAATCAAATGTATCAGTGTTTCCAAAACAAGTATACTAATAAGACATTACTAGGAAACCCAGGGCTAGTTTTGCCCAGTGCAGCTTCCAGTGGTTAACTGAATACTTTTCTTATATGTGTCATTTTCCTTTCCTCCTTCTGAAATATTTTCCTGCTTCATTTTCATAATCAATTTTGGTTTAATCAGAAGTCTATCATTTATTCCACCATAAATCCCTTATTTCATTCTTTTTGTCAATAAAAAGCACGGTGAAACAAACAACAGAAACCAAAACCTCTTTCCCCTCTTATAAACCCTGTCTACCAAAAATGTATTTTAGATGTTTAAATGAGAATGGTGGAAGAGCTTAGGCAGTACTCAAAAGGCAAACAAAATACCAGTTATTAAATACAGCCGGCCAGTAAGTTAGGAAACATGATCTATGGCAGTGATGGCGAACCTTTTGAGCTGGGCGTGTCAGCATTTTGAAAAACCCTAACTTAACTCTGTGCCGTGTCACATATAGAAATTTTTTGATATTTGCAACCAGAGTAAAACAAAGATTTATATTTTTGATATTTACTTTATATATTTAAATGCCATTTAACAAAGAAAAATCAACCAAAAAAAATGAGTTCGCGTGTCACCTCTGACACGCGTGTCATAGGTTCGCCATCACTGATCTATGGTATCTAATTTGGGATTTTGAATTTAATTCTTACACAATTAGTCTGACAAAGTCAAGATGTTCTTAAGTTGCTTTTCTGACTTCTTACCTGGAGAATTCCAACCACAAATGTTAAACTGCCTTGTAGGAAACGCCCATCAACAAAGATCCCAAAGGAAAAGCAGCAACCCATTTTGCCTTTAGTAATTTCACCAATGAACCATGGTCCTGAAGAAGCAGTGGAGAGGGAAGATTAAATAACTATGACTCTCATTACATACATCACAAGATGCATTTGCAGGAATAACGAAGAAATATGAGGCTAGTCATCTATAAGCATTTTATTTACATAGCTTTTTTTTCTTTGCTAATCTCTATGCTGCACCCGATATCCTAGCTAACCAACTAACTATTTGCTCCTTTACTCCATATTTCTCTGGATTATGAAATCGTCTGAGTACATACTATACCTGGACAAGATATGTAGCTTGTAATTCCAGAAACATACAGGAGTATATTCACAAATCTTAGGAGATTCTGTTGCAGTAATTTACCTCAATACAATTCATTAACATTTCCTTTAAGAAGCAAAGAGGTATTCCTCAAAAGTTAATCTTCTAGATGACTGAGATTTACTCCTTTAAGCTATACAACTTCAACCACTTTCATCTTTCTAAAATGTACTTCTCTTTATTACTAATGTTAATGATTATTAATATTTTACCTTTTCTTGCTGATCCATAGTCATTACTTTATACATCAACTATACAGGCAGGGTGAACATGAACAGAATTTAACTTGCTTTTTTATTTTTTCACCTATAATACCAGAATGACTTTTCTCTCCTCCTCCCTACTATTATTTACTGCCCATTCTCAGTATGCAGGTGCCTGGAACTACTATATGTAAAGAGTAATTAAGGGACTGTCAGACTCCCTTTCTTAAAATGCAATACCATAATTTGCTGGTAAGACTAGACTTCAGCTTTTAAAAAGTCATAGGTACTTTTCTCAGGTATATTATTAATAAACTCCATTAGATACATATTCATCTAAAAAAGTGTTTTCCCTTGAAGTTTCAACTTTTAAAAATGAAGCAACTTCTGCCCTCTTCATGTTTCCTTTTACAGCCAGGAACCAAATCACTTGCTTTGTCTTCCAGTGTAAGACATGTGTCCAAATCAGCTTCAACAAACAAGAAAACTGACTTCCAAAGGGGAATCTGCTATAGCTTGTTATATAGTACTAGAGGCCCTATGCATGAAATTCGTGCAAGGGGCTCGGCCCTTGCAGCCCAGCTTCGTCTGCAAGGTCGTCCGGATGGTTGTTCTGCTGTTTGGTCTAATTAGCATATTAACTCTTTATTATATAGGATGGTAAAGTGTCATATTTTTTATTTTACTACTTTGTGTTCTCTGGTGGGATAAAAGTGTAAAACAAAGACTAAGCTACAAATAGCCTAATTTATTTTTAGTCAGTAAGGTACATTAGTAAGAAGCTTAAAAAAAAAACACAACTCAGTGCTTTCTACTTCCATAAGTGGTTAAGTGACTTTTTAAGTATTGGGTATAATAATTAATATAACAAAAGAGTTTCAGATATAACTAAACTCACTGCTCATCTCAGTTTCTTTTCTTTTTTAGGAGCAACACATTAATAAATTATTCACTGAACTATATGCTAGGCATTGTTCTTAGTGGTGGACATAAAGGTGAACAAGAGAGAAAAGACATCAATAGATATTCTAATAAGGGAAAAGATGATGAACACAGAAGATAATCATAAATTCTGATAAAGTAATGAAGGAAATAAAAAGCATGATGAAATAGAGGATAAAACTTGAAGGTAGTCAAAAAAGGCTGCTCTGAAGAGATGGCAATTAAGTTGAACTATCTCCTATTAAGTTTCTACACAGATTCTGCAATGGTTTCCTTAGCACTCTTAAGTAAACTAAATGTCCCTTAAACATGTTAAGAAACAATTTTATTTCCCAAGACCATATCCAAGGAAATGACTTATGAAGGAACCATGTGCCGTTTGTTATGCTCTACAGAGCCTAAATGACTCTACTGATTGCTCCACAATCTCAGGTTTCCTAATTGACTTACCCAGCACTGTATATAGAGTCAGGAACAAGACAAAATAGTAGAAGATGTTTATTTTGCTCAAGACATGAAGGGAAAATGAGGTCAAATTTATAAATCCTGGAGGTCCTAAAGAGAATAAATTTGAAAAATCCAATGAACATATGCAAAGTTTAATTTCTTTATAACATTTTCTAGAAGACTTCCATGGGCTATCCTATATATTCAGCAAATCTGTTGTTATATGGTAACTATACAGATGACACCACTTTAAATTTATAAGTTGGCAGGAATCCTGATGAGTCAATTCACTTAGAATTGCAGAGGGTGGGAAATTCAAAGCAATGGTATAGTTGTGAGGAGTGTGCACGCACACACACACTTTAAAATGACTGAAAACAATATAGAAATACCTGCCAGGGGAGGGCTACAAGGGGTCACTAGGGAAAAATGGGGGACATATATAATACTTTCAATAATAAAGATTTTAAAAAAAAGAAAGACCCACCAGAGGATGATACTAGTTTATCTTCATGTGTGTTTGAAATACAAATCTATACTCAAGTCTTTATTTTCTAGGGGATTTGGTGTCCAAATGTACAAACTTCCAAAAGGTATGTCAAAATATATCAAAGGCATATCAAAGAAATACATTTCTCCAGTCTAATCTTAAGTATGAGTACCTGTTCAAATATTCCTTTCCCATATGTGATACAACTCTTAACTCCCAGCTATCCTCTTACTCCAACTGAAAGGGATCCATAAAGCTCTCCAAATGAGCATCTCTTAAAATAAAGTACCAAAAAGCCCAAGTCTAAGGGCTTCACACAGAGAAGGTCCATTCTGTGGCCACAGACTAAGTATTCCAGATCCTCAACCCCAGCCAGCATTCCACTCATTATGTGGCTGATCATAAATCAGGCAGCAGAAGACTATGATAGGAAGCTCAGTGCACACTGAGCAATCTTAGAGGTGGAAAGTATTTAGAGAACTGATCCCAATGGTAAGACAGCCTGATGTAAGTTAATTAGTATGTCTTTCTTCACAGGCTAGCATATAACATCATTCAGCCTGCTGACAGTTAATTTCATACAAAACGTGATCATGTATAACTTTTCTCCCTTTGTGTATTATACACTTGCTACTCATTCCTGTCTCAGCTTCCTTCTTGTCCTAACCTGGTACTTCTCAAAGTATTAATACATATCCACCTATAAGAATAATTATAGGTGGATATTTATTATCTACACTAATAAAAGAGAAACATGCAAATTGATGTCACTCCACTACACCCACCAGCCAATCAGGATGACTATGCAAATTCACCCAACAAAGATGGCAGTTAATTTGCATATGCAGGTGCAGAGTGAAGACTGAAGGCTCTGGCCCGAGCAAAGACTAAAGACTGAAGACTGAAGACGACTGAAGAGGCTTGCCTTCTCCACTGTGGCCGGAGTGAAGGCCTGGGTCCCGGGTACCGGAGGAAAACCGGTGCCGGCAGCCAGGGGAAGGAAGGCCTATTGCACGAATCTCTTCGTGCAACGGGCCTCTAGTAAATAAATAATCCTTTAACCTTAGAGGCAGCTATACTTTAGACTTCAAGCAATGATTCTCTCCTTTGGCTGCACATTAGAATAACCTGGGGGAACTTTTAGAAAATACTCAGGCCCAGGTCTCACCCTCCAGAGATTCTGATTTAATTGACCTGGGGGAGAGGGGGAGCTTAGGCAGCAATCCAGGTGATTCTAAGTAGCCTAAGAAATACTGCTTTAGCCATGCTTCTCAGCCTTAACTGCAAATTGAAACCAGAGGAGCTTCAAAAGCTACTGGTGTTTAGGTCCTATCCCTACAGAGATTCTGATGTAATAATTGGTACTGTGTAGATAGTGAGATTTTAAGTTCCCCATGGAATTCTAAAGTGTAGTCAAAGTTGAGAAGTGTTGTTTAAAGAAAAGAACTGACCTGGGGCCCTAGCCAGTTTGGCTCTGTGGATAGAGTATTGGCCTGCGGACCGAAGGGTCCCGAATTCGATTCCGGTCAAGAGCACATACCTCCGGTGCAGGCTCCTCCCCTAGTCAGGTGTGTGCAGGAGGTAACCAATATGTGTTTCTCTCACATCAATATTCCTCTCTGTCTTTCCCTCTCTCTTCCACTCTCCCTAAAAATCAATGGAACAATGTCCTTGGGTGAGGATTTAAAAAAAAAACTGACCTGGGATTGGAAGACTTGGGTTTTAAGTCTCTCCTCTGTCTCTTACTAGCTATGACATTTTGGACAATCTATATAACCTCTCGAGTCCTTGGTTTTCTAATGTTTAAAATGGGGACAATAATTCCTACCTCTCAGGATTGTTGTAAGAATTAAGTGAGATAATGCAGGTAAAATATGTTGTAAATTTTACATAACTACACAAAGATATTGGTATTCCCACATAATGAGATTGGGGCCCTTCCTCAAATATTTATATATGTACATTATGTGCAAAATATATGTGGGCAATAATGTTTCTGGAACTTTTTCATAGAAGTTTTACTCTCTCTCTCTCTCTCTCTCTCTCTCTCTCTATATATATATATATATATACATACATACATGCAGGAAAACATTCAGTAGTGCACTACCTATTCAGCTAACCATGTTACTGTTTAGTCATTACTACAGTTCTCCCCTCCCCCATAATCAGTCCCTGACCTCAGCAATTTCACCCAAGCCAAGAAGAGATAAGGAAAGTTTAATTTGACAAGTATTTACTGTCTATTATGCACCAACTCAGCGCTGGGTGCTGTGGAAAACAAACAAGAAGTAGAAAACAAAGGCTCCTGCATTGAGGAACTTAGAGTTTGGCTGAGGAGAAAATGTACATACATTTGAAGTGGTTATGTAAAGCCAAGTGATTGGCTAATTATGTATCAATTAATCGTCAGGAAGGACTATAGGGACTTAGAGAAACAAGAGCTCATTATGACCTGGAATGGTTGGAGAAAATGGTATGGAAAAAGTGGTTTTGAGATGAGCCCTAAAGGAGGCTAAGATTAGACAAGTTTAGGAAAACAATTTAAATTAGAGATGATGACCTGGGCAAAAGTGCAGAAGCAGAAATGTGCATGGTATGAACAGTGAATAATTACCTAGAATATATTACAGGTAACTGGGTGAAAATACGGCTAGTTAGGTAACACTTCAATGTCTAGTAGAGATGTCTGGCAACTTTGAGCTATATTGTAATTC
>NW_005369870.1:4318381-4329530 GCF_000412655.1 Myotis brandtii
AGCCTCATGTAGCAGCAAGTAATTAAAGGTTTTGGTTTTTGTTGGTTTTTTTTTTTAAAGCTAGAGTACTGGAAAATGTGTGGTCGTTGAAAGGGTATGCCTCACAGAGCTCAGGCAAAGACAATTTACATTTATATTCATATTTATCATTTGGCAATAGTGAGGACATTACGTACTACTTTAAAATAAAGTCTTCTAAGAATGAAAGAAACCATGACTAACCTTTAAGCTCTAGATATCTTTGATGCCTGTAAATAATGAGAACGAAGAGCTGGATCAGCACAATCAGCACAAACAGGACCCGGGCCTGCAGAGAAGTAGGTGTTACTGTGAAACAGATACATGGGCACAGCTCTGGTGAAGATTTTTAAAATGGCCTCATCAACAAAAATGAAAATGACATCATTAGCAGAAATGACTATATAAGAAAACTATGTAGCCAAAGAAAATCAAACATCTGATCTATCAAAAAAAGAAAATTATAAGTTGCCTCAGCATTACTCTTTCAGAATTTGGATACTTACACCATGTTGAAACCAAGTAATTTTATACAGATATAAAAAATGATCACATTAAAATAGTCCATTTTCATTGTTATAGGAGAAGCATACTTTGTTTTGTTTTATTTAAAATTGTATAAGAATAGCCCTAGCCAGTTTGGCTCAGTGGATAGAGCGTCGGCCTGCGGACTGAAGGGTCCCAGGTTTGATTCTGGTCAAGGGCACATGCCCAGGTTGCGGGCTCCATCCCCAGTAGGGGTCATACAAGAGGCAGCCAATCAATGGTTTTCTCTTATCATTGATGTTTCGCTCTCTCTCTCTCCCTCTCCCTTCCTCTTTGAAATCAATTTTAAAAATTGATTAAATTTGTATAAGAATAAAAAAACCCAGTGCACAGTACACTGTAGCTGAGTGAACACAGACTGCACTTTCTTTTTGCTTTCTCCACCAAGAAGTCATTCACTTGGTGATTAACTAACAGTAAAGAAATGTAATTTAGATCCTTGTTTCTCAAAGGTCATCTTTGGAATCATCTTGAGCTTGTTAGGGATGCAGAACCTCAGGCCCCACCTCAGCCCTACTGATTAGAATATGCCTTTTACTAATATTCCCAGATAATTCATAGAACATCAACGTTTTCAAAGCCTGATCTAAGTAGTTATTAAAAATCCCCAAAAGAAAAATGACACAAAAATTTTGTAAAAATTAGATACAAATACCCATTAGTCATAGTTTTACACAACACAATCACACAAGTAATAAAAGCCAATTAAAATAATAATCAATTCACAGTTTAAGTGTGAGGAGGTGAAATTAAAGGAGGTTTAAATTTTCTTCTTAACATTGTAGTGTATATCTTTTGAAGATTTTATGTTAATACCCAGGATAGGTGAGATCTGAGTGAAATAGAGTATAAATTTCCACAGCTTCTCTGGAACACTATTTGACAGTGTATATTAAAAACTAAAAATATATATATATACCCATTTATTTGCTCAAGAAATCTTTCTTGAGGGCCTACTCGGTGTTAGGCATGCCAGATAAAGATCCCTGCCTTCACAGGGCTTATGTTTTACTAAAGGAGGATAGACTAAAAACAAAAACAAAAAAACAATGAATATAATAAATAATAAGTAATTTATGTAATTATATAATAAGTAAAGTATACAGAATAATGTGTCAACTCTTTCACCTAGCAATTCACTTCTAGGAATTTATCCCCCAAAACTACTATATGCAAAAACTTAGATACAAGCAGTATTTATATAGTAGAGGAAAAAATTGGAAACAAACACCCAGCAATAGGGAAATGCTTACCCCTGCTGAGAGTAAGTGTTTCCTACAATCTCTGTCTGACTCATTTCCGTAGTAAGACAGGGATGCTTGGTCTCAAACATTTAAAAAAAAATGCTTAAGGTGTATCTATGACAATATAATGCAGTCAATAACATCATGTTATTAAATAATATAAATTGATATAAGATACTAGTAAAACAAATTCCTCCATGGGAAAAATCAGAGAGCAAAAGAGAACTAAAAGTTTACTTACTATTTTATACTAAAAACTCATATACAAATGTATATGAGAGAAAACAGAGTATCATAATGACAAATACAATGGTTATAATGGGTAGTGTGATCAAAGAATGATGTTGGAATGGTTTCACTTTATTTCTAAAATTTCCAAGTCTTCTACATTTAGCACATATTGTTTGTTGTGTAGGACACACAGTCCCTATAATTCCTTTAGTTATCCTGGTTTAATGGCATTGGTTAGAGACAGATCCCAAAACAGGTATTACTTGTCTATGCCTTTCAACTTAAAAACATTTTATTCTTCTAGATGAATAACTAAACTTTTCTTTTTTATAAGGTTCAGCTTTCTCATCACATGATTATGATTTTGGACCTACCAAATCCAGTAGAAACACACACATCATTAGGCTGAATTTACTCACCACCATGCAGTGATCTGTAAGAAGAATAAAAGATACTAGAGGGTCAAATCTGAGCTGATTATCCTCTTGAAGAGAAAATATGTGGTGAACACTCTTACTTCTTCCAGCAGAATCCTAGTTAGAAGCAGAGCAGAGAAGAAACTATCATGCTTTTTTTTCATTTATTTTTTATTCTTCCTACAGGCACTTTTACATAAAACCTTGTAATTCTAGATTTAAATTGGAAATATCTTTAGAACCTTGTAATTCTAGATTTAAATTGGGAATGTCACCATGTTCTCACAATATATTTTCTTTTTTTTAAAAAAAAATCTATATTTCCCTATGTTCACTGAAAAGGCCTAGAAATAACAACAAACCCAATAGCTGTGAACTAGCTGGGCTAGTGCCAATTGTGGTCTCAACGCATCATTTTTCACTATAAAGAACCAGTGCTCTGTAGGAAAATGGCTGATTCCAGTTCTTGAGTAAGAGATGCATAAGAAGGGCTTGGACTATCTTGTCATATGGGAAAGCAAAAAACCAAAAACAAAACAAAACAAAACAAAAAACTAACAAAGACTATTAGGATTGTATCAAAGGACTTAGTGACCAATTTGGAGATGTTCCCACTAGCCAAAGATGGAACAATTTGAGCATCAAAAAGAATAAATGCAATGGATTAAAACATGCTACATATGACTTTTAAAATGTTGCATTCATAATGATTCTAAAACTAGAAGACTCATATCATTATCTTTGGCAGATGCTAAAGAACAACTCATTATTCTGAACACTGGTTTAGAAAAGGGCGGTGGGGGAAGAATTAAGAATTTATCCTGCAGATATATCTCCTAGGACAATGGAAACTAAAGAGAAAATAAACAAATTGGACTACATCAAAATAAAAAGTTTCTGCACAGCAAAAGAAACCATTAACAAAACAACAAGAAAGACCATTGCATGGGAGAACATATTTGCCAATGTTACAACCGATAAAGGTTTAATCTACATTTATAGGGAACTCATACAACTTAACAAAAGGAAGATAAGCAATCCAATCAAAAACGGGCAAAGGACCTAAATAGACACTTTTCGAAAGTGGACACACAGAAGGCCAAGAGACATATGAAAACATACTCAAAGTCACTAATCATCTGAGAGATGCAAATCAAAACAACAATTAGGTACCATCTCACACCTGTCAGAATGGCTATCATCAACAAATCAACAAATGACCAGTGCTGGTGAGGATGTGGAGAAAAGTACACTGCTGGCGGGAATGCAGACTGGCGCAGCCTCTGTGGAAAACAGTATGGAGTTTCCTCAAAAAATTAAAAATGGAACTCCCATTTCACCCAGTAATCCCACTTCTAGGAATATATCCCAAGAAATCAGAAACACTAATCAGAAAGAATATATGCACCCCTATATTACAATAGCTAAGATTTGGAAACAGCCTAAGTGCCCATCAGCAGATGAGTGGATTAAAAAACTGTGGCACATCCACACAATGGAATACTAAGCTGCTGTAAAAAAGAAAGAACTCTTACCATTTGCAACAGCATGGATGGACTGAAGAACACTACACTAAGCAAAATAAGCCAGTTGGAGACACATAAATATCACATGATCTCCTTCATTTGTGGAATATAATGAACAACATAAACTGATGCACAAAAATAGATTCAGAGACAGAAAAACATCAAACGGACCGTCAAACCTCAGAGGGAAGGCAAAGGAGGTTGGGGGGGTGGGGTAAGAGATCAACCAAAGGCCTTGTATCCTTGGATATGAGCATGACCAATGGACACAGACAATAGGGGGGTGAGGGCATTTGATGCGGGTGTGGGTGGCTGGGGAGAGGTCAATGGGGGAAAAAGGAGACATATGTAATACTTTGAACAATAAAGAATTAAAAAAAAAAAGAAAGCATTTATCCTGTCTTTCTTGTATGAACTCTATATCTGGGTACCAAAAAGATAAGAGAAATGTTTTCTTTATAGACCTATTCTAATTAATACTCCTATAATAAGGAGTAGCAATTTGAATATCATCATTTTATAAATCTAATGAAATAATGGATCTAGGCAAAGATAATCAATAGCTGCTGGAAATCCTTCAATGAAAAGCTGATTGGATACTTCCCAATGAATGGAGGGATAAGCCAGCAGTTTGCTGGAGCTGGCTTGACTGAGTCACAGAACCAGTTGTTAAATTTTCAGGAATTTTGCAAGCCAATTGATGTTGTGTTGGTAGGAATATTTATATCATGGAAACTGGTATAAATCAGAGAAATGCTATGAAGCAGCTCCCACTCCAAACATCCTCCAAGTTGGTTGTTAAATATTTATCAGCACATTAGATAAGGTTAGCAATACCTGAATACACTGATCAATCTTAACCTTACTAACAAAGAGATGACCAGATATTATAGTCTTCTGGTGAAAGAATAAAACACCAAATGAAGTATTCTTGCTAAAAAAAAAAAAGACTCAAATCAAAAAGCAAAAAATCCAGAACACAGGAAATTCTACAGGATAAAAGACCCAGTTTCCAAAGAAAATATATTGCAAAGGAAAAAACAGGAGGGGTGAGAGACAGAAGAGACAAATCAGCTAAATGCAATATTTGAGCCTTGTTTGGATTCTGATTTGAATCAACTAAATGCAATGTATAGAGAGAAACATATATGACAAATTGGGAAAACTAAACACTAGTTGGATGGTTTGATATTAAGGAATTACTGTTAATTTTTCAGATATAATATGGTATTATGGTTACTTTTTTTTAATGGTTACATTAAAAAATAGTCCTTATCTTTTAGTAAATCATACTGACATATTTACATATAAAATGATATCGTGGTGCAGGAAGGAGAGACGTGGATGGGGTATAGATGAAAAAAGACTGGTCATGAGTTGATAACTAATTGGCTGATGGATACATGGGAATTCATTATAGTATTAACTCTTTCATATATTTTTTAAATTAGCCATCATACAAAAGTTTTTATTTTTTTTCCCTTTTATTAAGGTATTACATATGTGTCCTTATCCCCTCATTGCCCCCTTGCTCCCCCCCCTCCACTCATGCCCTCACTCCCCTGTTGCCTGTGTCCATTGGTTACGCTTATATGCATGCACACAAGTCCCTTGGTTGATCTCTCCCCCTTACCCACACCCTCCCCTACCTTCCCTCTGAGGTTTGACAGTCTGATCGATGCTTCTCTGTCTCTGGATATGTTTTTGTTAAGCTGTTTATGTTGTTCATTATATTCCTCAAATGAGTGAGATCATGTAATATTTATCCTTCTCTGACTGGCTTATTTCGCTTAGCATAATGCTCATACAAAAGTTTTTAAATAGTGAAAAGAAGCTTTGCTGGCATTTATCAAACTATACTCCAAATATTCTTACTTTCAGTGATAAGTTCTTGTTTTAAAGCAGAGATTTTCTTTAATTGAGATATAGGAATTTCTAGTCTTTAAATTGGCAAAGTAGATACAACAGTCTAAAATACTGTCCTCAACCTTTAATGCACCTCGGAATCACCTGGAGGGATTGACTGTTAAAAGATTGCCGGCTCCCATCTCCAGTTTCTGGTTCATATGTTTGAGAAGGAAACTGAGAGTTAGCATTTCTAACAATTTCCCAGGTGGTGTTGATGCTACTAACTCAGGAACCACACTGAGAATTGATCTGAGAATGTTTGCTGGTAGGCTGTCTGGAATCTATACTCAATGAATATAGTAAGTAGGTAAAATACAATATAATAAATTGATGTGATCTCTTACGAATTTTTAAAAATTGTTTTTATTAATTTTAAAGAGAAAGGGAGAGGAGAGAAAGAAGAGAGGGAAACATCGATGTGAGAGAGAAATATCAATCAGTTTGCCTTCTTTATGCACCCCAACTGGGGACCAAACCCACAACCTGGGCACATGCCCTGACCAGGAATCAAACTGGCAAAGCTTCAGTGCACAGGACGACACTCAACTGAGCCACACCGGCCAGATTCTCACAGATTTTTCTCTCAGACTTATCTATATAGCATAACATATTTGAAAGGACATAATGTTCACCAAGCCAGTGTGGCTCAGTGGTTGAGTGTTGACCTAAGAACTTGGAGGTCAAGGTTTGGTTCCTGGTCAGGGCACATGCCCCAGTTGTGGGCTCAATCCCCAATGGTGGCATGCAGGAAGCAGACGATCAGTGATTCATTAATGTTTCTATCTGTCTTTCCCTCTTCTTTCCTGTCTGAAGTCAATAAAAAATATATATATTTTTAAAAAGGACATAATGTTCCCATTGATGAATGAGGGGACCAGGCTCCCTATTTCATATTCAGTAGACTAATGTTTTTAAGTTATAACACATATAGACAGAAAACAGATCACTGGTTGCCTTGAAATGAGAGCGGAAAGAAGGTAGTTACAAAAGGGCACAAGAACACTTTTGAGGGTGATGTATCATATTGACTGTAGTAATGGTTTCAAGGATGTGTATGTATGTCAAAACTTACCAAATTGTATTCTTTATATGTTTTATATGTAAATTATACCTCGATAATGTTGCAAGAAATGTTAAAGATATAAAAAGTATAGTGATTTCACATTTTTACTAAGGATTCAGATAGATAACCAGAAATATTTCAAGAAATATGAATAAGGTTTCTTTCTCATAAAACTACAGAAGCTGAGATTCTGGAGCAATCCAAGGATTTGAGAGTTCCCCATTCCTACAGTGAGCAGATCTCCTATGGTTGCTCCTACTTCTTCCCCATGACACAGGGAATATTCTAGTTGCACTCATACCTTCAAGCCTTTTTTAAATGACCAACTCCTAATATGAAAGCCATTAAGCGTTCATCCCCAGCCATCCCGCCTTCCACATCCTCCCTGTGTTCCTTTTTCCTCCTAAGCAGAACACTTCAAAGACCGTGACATTGTAAAGTGCCTTCTCTTGTTCCTTATCTATGAATCGGGGATAAAGCTCCCCAGCATACAGGATTATGATATGGATAAAGTAAAAAATTTAAGTGCCTGGAATCAGGGCTCAGTAAACAGCTCCTTCCTGCTCAAAATCCTTCTCTGTGACCAAAAAAAAGTAATGAAAATAATTTCATGTGTTTTCTGAAGGATTACTTCATGTTTCAAACCAAGTTAATATTAAAAGATTTAACAGTTAAAAACTGTCATCAAACCATAAAGTTATAGATATTGATGGATTTTTTTTTAGAAAATAATTTCTGAGCACAATCTATCCCAGGGGTCCTCAAACTACGGCCCGCGGGCCACATGTAAATACAAATATTGTATTTGTTCCCGTTTTGTTTTTTTACTTCAAAATAAGATATGTGCAGTGTGCATAGGAATTTGTTCATAGGTTTTTTTTAAACTATAGTCCAGCCCTCCAACGGTCTGAGGGACAGTGAACTGGCCCCCTGTTTAAAAAGTTTGAGGACCCCTGATCTATCCCTTAAAGAGTTTCATAAGGTTGATGAAACAGCTCTATTTTGGTAACAATGATCACTGTCTACTCTGGCAGGTGCTAGTGAATTAAATGCTTGCCAGGTTAAATCAGAGCAATGCCAGGCAGACAATTACTGCACATGCTATGAATGCATACCCCCAAATAAAAAAAAAATCCTTTATTGCCTTGAAAATTTGCTGTCCTAGAGCTTTCAAAATAATGACACAATTTTCCTGTATTTGGAGATAGCAATCAAAGGCATGGATACATAAATACATGTTTTCTGACTTACTCTATTATCTTTTGGTATATTGGTGAATTTTTCTCCCATTATTAAAAGACACTGGGGCCACAGTTGAAAAAAACACAAAAGAATGATTCCCTGAAGTTAGAAAAAGGGGGGACGGTGGCCAGTAGTTGCACACTCTTTTCCTCTACTCAGTTTTTAGTCTAAAAGTAGAATTACTCCTGAGTGCACATTTTCAGACCATAACAAATCCAATGCATCCAAATTTTTATTAAACTTAGTTTCATCTTTACCAACTGACTGCAAAACCCCCCTTTCCCACCCACCAAATCGGAGTTCAGTGTGGTTACAGTCCAATCACATTTATATAGCAAATTGAAAATTACTAACTTACCTGGACAATTACTTCTATATTATGTGTACTATTAATGTAGTTCCTTGGGTTCCACTTCAGTGTGAAAATAGGACCAGACAAATGAGTAGCTTCCCCTAAATGAACTCCATCGATCTTAACTGTGACAGAAGTAATGGAGGATGAGGAAAAGGCCAAGACTCTGAAATGAAAGCATATATAAACAGGTTTTAGGTATTTGTCACTGTTTTTATAAAGGAGAATAACCTATTAAAACCTGAAAAGATAAAAGTATAGGCAGAATCATGACATGGTACTATTGTAGGAACCAATGGTGGCTTTTGGAGTTGCATAATTCAGCAAACCTGAACTGGTGAGAAATTAGAAACTATTCTTGAGTAGTTTCTGGAGTATATTTTGGAGTAGACCCAAAGTTCTTGCTGAAGAAACTCCTAAAGTCCTGGTTTTTCTCAGAGAAAGAGAATGTAAATTAGACATTTGTTCATCTAATGTCAAGCCTGCCATCTCCTTTTTTGGTTCCCATCCACTCATTTGGTTCTTCTATCTACACTAAAGAAGCAATGTTACAAATAAGGCTAAGGTTACCAGGCCCCAGAGAATATAATGCCTAAATTTGATATCCAGCTTCTATTAAAAAAAACACAAAAACCTGAGAAATGTATGTTTTACTTAACTAGTGATAAAAAAATATCTTAAAACAGCTTGATACCATTTTTTTCCAGATTAAGTAGTAAATCTTTTTAAAAGTACAATATCTAATAACATATAAATTAGTACCCGTTTTAAAAAGTAATTGGGTACCTTATTCACTGGTGGTGGGAATGTGAAGTGGCAAAGCCACTATGGAAAACACGGATGGGGTCCCTCGGCCTGGCCGGCGATCAGGGCCATGGGGGCCATCTCACCTAGTCCCTATTGGGGCTGATGGGGCCAGCCAACCAGGAGCAGGGACCACTGGAGGTTGGACAGCCACGGGAGGTTGGCTGTGGGAGAGCACTGACCACCAGGGGGCAGCTTCTGCATTAAGCGTCTGCCCCCTGGTGGTCAGTGCACATCATAGCGACCAGTTGTAATGGCCACTTAGGCTTTTATATATATAGATGTCAGCCCAATACATTTTTAAAATAAGAATAGATTGTGCCCTATTATTACAACTATGTAAAAAGATGCCTAAAAGAGAATGCCTACTAAGGGAAACTCAAAATCATTAATAATAGTTCTATTGGTGAGGGGTGGGGATACACATATAATCCCACGCCCTATTTTCCAAAGGTGGTTGTTGTATTACTTTTCAAAATAATATTTAAAAGAGCATAAAGTACATATATTACCTTAGCTGGTTTGGCTCAGTGGATAGAACAACAGCCTGCAGACTGAGGGGTCCAGGGATTGATTCCAATCAAGGGCACATGCCCAGGATGTGGGCTCAATCCCCAGTAGGGGGCATGCAGGAGGCAGCCAATCGATGATTCTCTCTCATCATTGATGTCTCTATCTCTCTCCCCCTCCCTTCCTCTCTGGAATCAATAAAAATATGCTTAAAAATAAAGTACATATATTTAAAAGAGTGCCTTTATGTTTGAGAAAGGTTTCGTAAGTCTCTTTAATTTACAGTCACATTCACATGGCAACGGAATATTTAATTCCATAAGGTTTATATAGCTTTTTCTTTTTTGGAAGGCTATGTAGCAAAATGAAAAAAATTTTTGATATAAAATATAACTTTTAAGTAGTATACAAACGAATATCCTAGAATAACCCTAGAATATGTATATTATAATTATAACAATATAATAACATGCAGATAAAATTTAAAAAGTAATAATGGTAGGATTATGGGTTTCTGGATAGTTTTTAAACTTTCAGCAGCATACTAGTAAATATATAATATATATACACATAAATGTATGTGTGTGTGTGTATGTGTGTGTGTGTGTGTGTGTGTGTGTGTGTATATATACATATATACCGAGTGGCCAGATTATTATGACCACCCCATCAGTACTTCATTGACACTTCCAAAAATACTGAATATCGAAAACTTCCTAAGCAAATACTCTCAAGGTTTTATTATTATTATTATTTGCATAACTAATTCACTTCATTGTACTGATGGGGTGGTCATAATAATCTGGCCACTCGGTATATATGTATATATACACACACACACACACACACACACACACACATACACACACACCGGTGCACAAAATTTGTGCACTGGGGGGTGGGGGTCCCTCAGCCCAGCCTGCCCCCTCTCACAGTCCGGGAGCCCTCAGGGGATGTCCTACTGATGGCATAGGCCCACTCCCCAGTCCGCTGGGGGGAGGGGGGGGTTTGGCGTGGCCAGGCTGGGCTCTGAGTAGTACCACCGCTGCTGCCACTGTCATTAGCGTCTGGGATGCAGGCACGGGTTGAAAAGACTGAACCACACCCCAGGTCTCTCTGACTCTGAGTTTGTTCATCTGGGAGTTGAAGCAGGAGGGGCCGGGCCCCACACTCTAGGCCCTTCACAGAGACATCTTTTTTGCCCTCAGTCGTCTTCCCCTTTCCAGGCCTGAGGACAGCAGCATTCTTCTTGGTTTTTTTTTTTACCTTTTTTTTTTTTTTTTTTAAAA
>NW_005369870.1:4329589-4344557 GCF_000412655.1 Myotis brandtii
TTTTTTTTTTTTTTTTTTTTTTTTTTTTTTTAAGAATGTGGAGATTTCTAGAAAAGACAAAATTACAGAGACTGAAAGCAGACCTGTGGTTGCCTGGGGCTGGGTGGGGTTGACTGCATATGGGCAAACAGCGTGATGGAAGCTTGAAAACGGTTTGTGTCGGTGGTTGAGCTGCTGTGGAAATTCATGCATCAAACAGTATGCCTGCTGTGGGTGAGTTATATGGCATGTAAGTGCCTCTTCAAGAAAGCTGTGTAAAGGCGTACATCTAAAAGGGAACCCTCTTAAAACCACAGTTGGTGAGGGATTAACACCTTCTAGGAACTTGATAGAAAGTGTTCAGTCAATGGTTGTGAACTTGAGGAAGAGTGGAGAGGGTGCTGAACTGGAAGCTTTATGTGACCTGGGCAGGTCTAAACTCTGTCTGGGTCTGTTCCCCTGACTGTGACATCCTGAGTTGATGCCCTCGGGGGGAGGGGGGAGAGAGAGATTGATTTTTAGAAAGAGGAAGGGAGGGAGAGAGAGAGAGAAAAAAACATCGATAGGTTGCCTCCCAAACACACCCAGACTGGGGATCTAACTTGCAACCTGGGCATGTGCCCTGAACAAAAATAGAACTTGCAACCTTTTGGTATACGGGATGACACTACAACCAACTGAGCCACACCGGCCAGGGCTAAATATATATTTTTAACTGAATTGGAATGAAACAGTAACCAATTTGTCTATCTATACTAATAAAAGGGTAATATGCTAATTAGGGCGGATGTCTTCCGGATGTCCATCCAGACGTTCATCCGGACAAAGCCACAGTGGCTGCAAGGCCTGGGGCTCATGGCAGCCATGGCTGTGGACTCAGGCAGCCATGAGCCCTGGCAGTTGCAAGGCTTGGGGCTCAGGCCTCACAGCCGCCACAGTGGCAGCAGCAGCAGGGTGATGGGGGCAGCGCCTTCCCCTGATCAGCCTGGTCACTTCCAGCAGAGGGAGGCCAAACTGTGGCTCAGGCCCCCCGCCCGGGGGAAGCGGGCCTAAGCTGTCAGTAGGACATCCCCTGAGGGCTCCCGGACTGTGAGAGGGGGCAGGCCAGGCTGAGGGACCCCTCCCCTCCAGTGCATGAATTTTCGTGCACCGGGCCTCTAGTATCCTTACTAATAAAAGCCTAAGTAGTCGTCACACCGTGATGCCCTCATGCTGTCACAAGATGGCTCCATGCACAGTGGACATGCGCAGGCAGGCGGGGCTGGGCTTGACGCTGCGTGTGCAGCACGAAGCCTGCCTGGGAGTCCCACCTCCTCCCGGCTCTACACGGTGAGGCCTGCCTGAGGGTCCTGCCTCCTGGCTCCGCACGGCACGGAGGCAGGACCCCTGGCTCCGGCCTACCTCTTTGGGGCAATCCATCAAGGAGCCCCAGATGGGTGGGTGGGGCCTACCTCTTTGGGGTGACTGATCGTGGGGCTTCCGCACTGTGACAGGGCACAGGCCAGGCTGGGGGACCCCTTCGAGTGCACGAATTTTGTGCACCAGGCCTCTAGTATATATATAAAAGCCTAAGCAACCATTACGACTGGAATGACCAGTCGACCAGTCCCTATGACGTGCACTGACCACCAGGGGGCAGATGCTCAACACAGGAGCTGCCCCCTGGTGGTCAGTGCGCTCCCACAGCCAACCTCCTGCAGCCAGGGCAGCATTGGCGTCCGGTGTCCGTTCCTTATGCCTGGCCTGGTGACCGTCGCCTCCTCTCCCAACCCCACTGGGGCCTTTGGGCCCCAGGCTGGGACAGGGAACCGGGGGTGGGTGGTGGTGGACGCAGTCCCTTTCCCAGAGGGGCCGAGGGCCTGCTCCCTCCTTGGGGCCGGCGGCCAAGCTCCCACGCCCCGTGCCTCCCCCCAGCTGGCAGGCCCCGATTGGCCCACCACACACCTCCTGTGGTGGTGGTGAGGTGGCGAAGGAAAGAGGAGTTGGGGAGGCGGGGAACCATGCGGTGGTGGGGCGCCAGCATCCGTTCCTTCCACACCCTGCCCAGCGACCCATTGCCTTCTCCCCGGGGCCCGGGCTGGGACAGGGAGCCGGGGGTGGGTGGCAGTGGACGTGGCCCCTTTCTCACAGGGGCTGAGAGCCGGCTCCCTCCTCGGGGCCAGTGGCCAACCCCCTGTGCCCTGTCCCTTCCCCCGGCCCGTAGGCCCTAATCGGTCCTGATCACCAGCCAGGCCTAGTGACCCCACCCATGCACCGGGCCTCTGGTCCTATCTAATAAAGACAGAATATGCAAATTGACCATAACTTCGTGACAAAGGTGGCAGCACCCATAGCCAATAAGGAGGGAATATGCACATTGACGGGACAAGGCGAGAGGCGGAAAGGCGGCTCTGGGCCGGAGTGAAGGCGGAAAGGCGACTCCAACTGGAGCAAAGGCGGTGCCAGCAGCCAGGGGAAGGAAGGCCTATTCTTGCATGAATCTTCGTGCATCGGGCCTCTAGTCTTTACATAATGTTTAGATTGTTGAGACAACTAAAGTGGGACATCTCATAGCTGTTTCATGGGAATGCAGTCACAATGATTTATTCTCCACCAGTATCAAACTGAAAGTAAATTCTGAAAATTTTCTACATACCTGATGTGTGTTGAGTGAAGGAGTCTTTCTAGTGGTTCATGTTTAGAACTATAGAGGAGCGATTTAGGATTGGTGATAAGTATCACAGGCCACTCGCCAAAGATCAAATCTGAAAAGCTAAAGAGGTCATGATCAAAAGCAAAGATGCGGTACCTAGAGACCAGAGAACGATAAGGCAATTAGTCACTTCACATTTTAAGAGGCATGAAGGTTATATACAGAACAAATGTAAAAATATAAAAGCATACTTTTTGAGATCATGAATTTGAATGCAGAGTCAATAATATTGTTTTTCTGTCTTCTTCTCTGGCCCCTATCACTTTATACTTCACATTTGTCACAACAACTGGGATCTGACTGAAGCCATGAATTTAACTGTGCCTTGATAAATGTCTAGTACATAGCATACACTCTTTAACTTTTAAATAAATGCTTGTTGAATTAATTCATTTTGAACCTGAGACATTCATCTTAAGCCTAATATCTGACATTCTTCACACCATCAACAATGCTACATAAAATATTAAAATAAACACAATTAGAAACCTTTCACTTGTCTGTTAAATCTTTATTTCTATAATTTCAAAGAAATTAACAAAAGTTAAGTTGTCTTGATTTTCTAACTGCACAATGAAAGTTATAGAATAACCTGTTTTGCCCTAGCTGGTTTGTTTCAGTGGATAGAGCATCTGCCCATGGACCAAAGGGTCCTGAGTTCAATTCTGGTCAAGGGCATGTACCTTGGCTGCAGGCCCAATCCCCGGCCCCTGGTTGGGGTAAGTGCAGGGGGCAAGCAAATGATGTGTCTCTCTCACATTGATGTTTCTCTCTCTTAGTCTCTCTCCCTTCCTTCCACTCTCTCTAAAAATCAATGAAAAAATATCCTCGGGTGAGGATTAACAACAACAACACAAAGGAATAACCAGTTTTGCATTTTCTAACTTTTAGAACTGAGAAATAATTAACCATGGCAGAAACAAGAGTGTTCACCAAATACTCCCTGTGCTCCCCTGCATTTCCCAGAGTCCCTGGTATTAGGTTGGGACAATGTGACTAGTTCTGACCAATGGGCTGTGAACAGAAGTGACACATATCACACTTCTGGTCCAAAGTACTGGAACTGAGGTGTTGAAATAGTGGCCTTTTAAGATGGAGGAAGTCTGAATCCCTGTCACCCTCTAGAAGAGAGTTGGCCTGACTCATACCAGCTTTACATAAATGAAAAAATAGACATCTGTTGTGTTAAGCCACACGTTTATTTGCATCTACAACAAAGCCTGGCTTAATATTACTAGTATACTATTTTTTAAAACTATTTTACTAGTACAACTTAAATGTTTAGTAAGGGCAGGTAAAAGTTAGATACTTTCAGTAAAACTCCAAATAAAACCCCAGGGTTAGAACACAGGAGAACAGGTGAGAAGAGAGAAAAAAGTTTCATAATTAATATCACTTAAATAAAGAGGCCGATCAAGGATTAGGAACAAGGCAATTCCAGCCCAGCCCACAGCCTTTCAGTCATGAAAAGACAGGTTTTATAAGGCTCAAAGTAATTACAGTAGCCAGTAGCCAACTAATGACAGGCTTCAAGCGTAGCTCTTACCCAGATTCTACAAAACCAACTAAAATGAGTAAGTACCACCTACAATGTAAAGCTGCTTTTTAATTAATGGAGATAGTTAAAAATGGAAAGAAAACATACTCAGCTCAGCAAATATTTATTGGATATCTAATATCTTCAGAGCACTGAGTCTTAATAAACAGCAATTGATAATAGTTAAACAATGAAGTGATACTCATCTATACTTAAACTAGTGCACTTAAATGCTATTATCAAAGTTATAATATATTTAGTTCTCTTTCTATGTTTAATTATACTGTATGCTTTTGATAAGTTATGTTTCTTCTTAGGAAGACATTAACCTTAACAAAACCAATTATCATCTATTTGAAGAACTTAAATCACTAACATCTTATAGCAATAACTAGAAATGTAGATATAAAATTCAGGGGAGCCCTGGCCAGTGTGGCTCAGTTGGTTGGGCATTATCCCATGCACTGAAAGGTTACCTATTCGATTCCTGGTCAGGACACATGCTGGAGTTTTGGACTCAATCCCAGGTAGGGGGTTTTCAGGAGGCAGCCAATCTGTTCTGCTCTCACGTAGGTGTTTCTCTTTCTCTCTCACCTTTCCTCTCTCTCTAAAAGTCAATTAAAAATAAAAATTAATAATTAAATTAAAGCCCAGCCAGCATGGTTCAGTGGTTATCATTTATGAACCAGGAGGTCACGGATCGATTCCCGGTCAGGGCACATGCCTGGGTTGTGGCTCCATCCTCAGTGTGGGGCATGCAGGAGGCAGCCAATCAATGATTCTCTCTCATCTTTGATGTTCTATCTCCCTCTCCCTTTTCTTTACTCTGAAATCAATAAAAAATACATATATTAAAAAAAATTAAATAAAATTCAAAAGAGAAAATGACATATTTCTAGTCATAGTGTTTTTCTTTCTCTCTTTTAAAATTTTGATTTTATGCATTCATTGGTTGCTTCTTGTGTGTACCCTGATTGGAGATCGAATCCACAACCTTGGCATATCAGGATGATGCTCTAACCAATTGAACTACCCCACCAGGGCTGGTCCTAGTGTTTCTCAAAGTTTAGTCCATAGAGTGCCTGGTATGCATTCATTCATTCATTCATTCATTCATTTATTTATTTATTCCTTTTTAAGTAACATATTTTTGCTCAACAGTAAATTTATTTATTTACTTTTATATATTTTTATTGATTTCAGAGAGTAAGGGAGAGGGAGAGAAAGATAGAAACATCTGGGGATCGAGCCCGCAACCCAGGCATGTGCCCTTGACTAGAATCGAACCCAGGACCCTTCAGTCCGCAGGCCAACGCTCTATCCACTGAGTCAAACCAGCTAGTGCCCTGGTATGTTTTTAAAATATGCATTTTCTTGGGTCCTAACCCAGACCAACATAATCAAAATCTCTAGAGGTAGAGCCTAGAAAGTTTTATCTATATATATAAAAAGCCAGAGACTGTAACACCGTCACAACCATAACGACCTAATGACCAGTCGCTATGACACCCACTGTGGCCAGCGAATCAGCCTGATCTGGGCTGGATCGCCCCCAACATCCCAATCAGGGTGGGGCCAGCCGATCAGGGTGGGGCCAGCCGGCCAACCGCCTTGACTGGCAGAAATTTGGGGTCTGGAGACCTTGGAGTTGCTCGGTCTCACTCTCGGGCAGCTGCACAGGTAAAGCTCTCCTTTGGCAAAAGTGGACCCGGGATCAGGGCGCTAGAATCAGGGATGGGGTGGGGAGGCTTTCCTGGTGACCATAGCAGTCCCCGCGGGCTGCGCACAGCACCTGGGTGTCTGGCTCGGTCGGAACAGTGGCAGCGGCACATAGGAGCCAGGAGGTGCGAGGCCCGACGTGGGCTCTTACCCCACCCGCTGGGCCCAGCAGCACCAGCAGGTGGGCCATGATGTGCAGCGAGGCGCTGGGTGGCAGACAGGAGGGGAAGTGAGCCAGGAGGGCAAGGCCCCTTGCCAGACAGAGCCCCGAGTGGCATGGGCGGGGCCGGAGCTGGAAACCCTGGCAGGGTGGGCGGGACTGCAGCCCCACGCCTTTTTGGTCTTGGCCTTGGAATTCAGAGGTCAGCCCCACTTCAAGAGAGAGGATGTGGTGGAAAGTGGCAAGGCAACAGGAGGGATGGGAAATGTTGTGGCCATCTTCAGGAAACAGCTGCCATGGTCTTCAGTAACTATGAACAGATCATCTTTGGTCTTGGTTCTACAGAAGAGGAAGCTGAGACTCAAAGAAGGGAGCCTTCCGCAACACCTCACCCACTTCTCAGACCTGACCCTGTGTAGCATTGTTTTTGTTGAAAGGAGAGGATCCAAGATGTTTTTAGATCTTTGCTATTTTAGGCAGGAAAGAATTTAGCACAGGGAATTGGTGCTTGGGAAATCATCGGAAAGCTGGAGGAGTGGGTATTAGGCTGGGCCCCCAGGAAAGACTCCCTGCCCAGTGGGAGGAGCTACCCCTCAGTCACAACTGAATTCTAGGACACTCTGGCACAGCTGTGACCCGGGGATCAGGAAACTGCTGTCTCCACAAGGGCCCTCCAGCTCCCACAAAACAGGTCACTGGGCACTGCCTCTGCCACCACTGCCTATGCACAGCCTGGATTCCGCTTCAGAAAACCTCCACATCTCTGCAAACATCATCACCAGCAGCAAACAGCCCAAACTGCAGGAAGATGCCTCTGCCCCACTTCTGCCTTCAAAATATTGTGCAAGCGCATCCAATCGGCAGAAACGAATTCATATCCAGAAACCTAGCTGCAGAGGAGTTTGGGCAATTTCAGACTTTTGTCTAGGAGTGAGATTTTGCCCACGTACTTCATGTGCCTGGTATTGATAAAAATGGGGCCCGGCTGGTGGGGCTCAGTGGTTGAGCATTGATCTATGAACCAGGAGGTCACGATATGATTCCTGATCAAATTTCGGGCTTGATCCTCAGTAGGGGTGTGCAGGAGGCAGCTGATCAATGATTCTCATCATTGATGTTTCTATCTATCTCTCCTTCTCCCTTCCTCTGAAATCAACTTTTTTAAAATGGGGTCATACTCTATATGTGTTATAACAAGTTTTTCACTTCATAGATCACTAATGTCTTTCCTGTTAAAACCATACTTAGAGAACATTATTTATCATTCATTTTAATTGATCTCAGAGAGAAGGGAGAGAGAAACATTGTTCCATTGTTTCCTGCACTCACTGGACTGGGCATGTGCCCTGACTGGCAATGGATCCTCCACTTTCTGGTGTATGGGACGATGCTATGCTGGTACCCTGACCCCAAATTCCAGCCTCCAGAACTGTGAGAAAAATACATTTCTGTTGTTTAAGCCACACAAATTTATGATATTTTGTTTTGGCTGTCTGAGCTGACTAATCTATACTAATAAAAGGGTAATATGCTAATTAAACCAGGTCAACTGGACATCTTCTGGTTGTCCTTCCGGACAAAGCCACGGTGGCGGAGGTCGAGGCAGAGGCAGTTAGGGGTGATCAGGCTGGCAGGGGAGCAGTTAGGGGCGATCAGGCAGGCAGGCAGACTGGTTAGGGGCAATCAAGCAGGCAGGCAGGTGAGCAGTTAGGAGCCAGTGGTCCCAGATTGCGAGAGGGATATCCGACCAGCAGTCGGACATCCCCGAGGGGTCCTGGATTGGAGAGGATACAGGCCAGGCTGAGAGACCCCCCCACCCCCATGCATGAATTTCATGCATCGGACCTCTAGTTTTTAATAAGATCCTCCAGAATTCTTATGCATACTAGAGTTTGAGAACTATTTCCTAAAGGATGTGTCTTGAAAATCCAACATAACATAGTGATAGCTAACATAACTGTTGTAAAAAGTTTTTGCACAACAAAAATTGCCAGGTACACAAATTACTTCAAAAACAGAAGTATCACAAGTTTTTCCTTAATTGGGATTACCCACGATAGCAATAAGAAAGCTATTATTGCTTTAGCAAACTTAACACATTGTGGATGAATCACGAGAATTCTCGCTTCATATTACAGTGTTTTACAAAATATCATACTTTAAAATGATATTAGCTTGTAAGAACATGTAATAAATAACTTCAAAATGCAATGGGTATTTAATTTTAAAGCATGCCTTTAACATTTATGTAAAACGTTTTTTGTACTAGTTCAATAGAAACTTATCTGGCCACTGGGTAAAGCTAGCAATAAAACTACTGGTCCATAATGTGTTAACATGTATAAGTTTTATTCTGTGGGGTAACTACCCCTTACCTTCTGTTGTTCTTCCAGTCTCCCACCTCAAGCTCCAAAGTGCCCTGGTAGTGACGAGTGTGCAAAACAGGCATCAGTCCACCAAGTGTATGGAGGTGCCCACACAAATAAGCTGTAGCTGAACTAACCAATGAAAAATAAATGGAATAATGAATAAAAATAACCTGTGTGCCAAACTCATACAAATATTTCTTCAGAAAAGCAAGATAGGTAGAGCAATATAAAATAACTAAAAACAATTAATTTTAATTTTAGAAGCCTGCCTCACCTCATTATTGACCGAACTCCTGGTGATGGAGAAAGAATAGTAAATGTTGTATAGTGTCCAAACCAAATAGTGTGGTTGCTCTGATTACTTTCCTTTGACAATAATAAAAGCTCCTCCATCTGTTTCTAAAAAGGAAGAAAAATAGAAGAATCTTTTAATTAGGCTCAGGCTGAAATCTAATGTCAATAGATTAAACAACACCCTTCAAATCCTATATAATAAAAGGCTATTATGCAAATTGACCTAATGGCGGAACCACTGGTCGCTAATGACACGCACTGACCACCAAGGGGCAGACGCTCAATGCAGGAGCTGCCCCCTGGTGGTCAGTGCGCTCCCAAAGGGGGAGCGCCGCTCAGTCAGAAGCCAGGCTCAAGGCTGGCAAGTGCAGCAGCGCTAAGGATGTCCAACTGCTGGCTTAGGCTCGCTCCCCCTAAGCCATCAGTCAGACATCCCCCGAAGGCTCCCAGACTGTGAGAGGGTGCACGCCAGGCTGAGGTGACCCCCCCCCTCCAGTGCACGAATTTCATGCACCGGGCCTCTTGTATTATAATAATAAGTGTATTATGTTTCGGGCTGACACCCTGCTAATTAATGACCTGTATGGACGTTTGTAAGTTCCTAACTATTTTCACATCCTATATAATAAAAGGCTAATGTGCAAATCGACTGAACGGCGAATGACTGGTCACTATGATGCACACTGACCACCAGGGGGCAGACACTCACACAGGAGCTGCCCCCTGGTGGTCAGTGCATTCCCACAGGGGGAGCACCGCTCAGCCAGAAGTCCTGCCATGTGCAGTGGTGGTGGCAGGAGCCTCTTCCGTCTCCGTAGCAGCACTAAGGATGTCCGACTGCTGGCTTAGGCCCACTCCCCATCAGTTGGACATCCCCCAAGGGCTCCTGGACTGCGAGAGGGTGCAGGCTGGGCTGAGGGAACCCCCTCCCCAAGTGCACAAATCTTGTGCACTGGGCCTCTAGTATAATATAAACAGGGCAGATATTACCCCCATTTAATAGATGAGGGAACAAAAATAATCATCATAACCTTACATAATTTTTAAAATTTATAAATTTCTTTATAAAAATAAAGAAACACTAACCTTTTCAGCCCTGTATACCACACTGCAATTAATAAAGAGGATACTGATACTAAAACAAAATGCACATTATGTTCATAGAAAGCCTTGTACCTGAATGTTTCTAACAGCTCTAGTCATAGTAGCCAAAAATTAGAAACCATCAACAAATTGCATATAGCCATACAACAGAATACTACTTGGCAAATAAAAAATAAAGAACTGGCCCTGGCCAGTTTTGCTCAGTGGATAGAGCGTCGGCCTGTGGACCAAAGGGTCCCAGGTTCAATTCCGGTCAAGGGCACATACTTTGGCTGCAGGCTCCTCCCCGGCCTGGCCTCTGGTAGGGGTTCAGGAGGCAACCAATCAATGTGTTTCTCTAATATTGATGTTTCTCTCTGCCTTTCCCTCTCTCTTCTACTCTCCCTAAAAATCAATGGAAAATCGGGTGAGGATTAAAAAAAAGAAGAAGAAGAACTGCCCTGGCCGGTGTGGCTCAGTTTGTTGAGCATCTTCAGTGCACCGAGAGGTTGCTAGTTTGATTCCCAGTCAGGGCATTTGCCCAGGTTTTGGGCTCAATCCCTGGTATGGAGTGTGCAGGAGGCAGCCGATTGATGTTTCTCTCTCTCTTTCTCTCTCTCTCAATCAATCAATAAAGCCCTAGTTTTGCTCAGTGGATAGAGCATTGGCCCAAGGACTGAAGGGTCCCGGTTCAATCACCAGTCAAGGGCATGTACCTCAGTTGCAGGCTCAATCCCCGGTTGGGAGATGTGCAGGAGGCAACCAATTGATGTGTCTCTCTCACATCGATGTTTTTCTCTCTCTCTGTCTCTCCCCCTCCCTTCCACTCTCTCTATGGAAGAATATCAATGGAAGAATATCCTCAAGTGACGATTAGAAAAAAAAATCAATAAAAATGTATTTTTTAAACAGAAAGAACTGATACAGACAATAATATGGATAAATCTCAGAAACATTATACTGAGCAAAAGAAGCCAAATACAAGAGTACATTCTGTATGATCTCATTTATATAAAACTCTAGAACAAACAAAAGTAATCTATGCTGACAGAAAACCCCGAACAATTGTCCCCTGGGACTGGGGGTGGAGACTGACTTTACAAGAGAACTTTCTGGGGTTCTTAGTTGTGGTGAGAGTTATACACCAGTATAGACATTTATCAAAACTCTGCAAACAATCTGGCCAGCGTGGCTCAGTGACTGAAAGTCAACCTATGAACTAGGAGCTCACAGTTTGATTCTCAGTCAGGGCAGATGCCCAGGTTTTGGGCTCAGTCCCCAGAAGGGGGCATGCAGGAGGCAGCCAATTAATAATTCTCTCATCATTGATGTTTCTCTCTCTCTCCCTTTCCCTTTATGAAATCAATAAAAAATATATATACATATATTTTTAAACTCTTCAACCAGTTGAAATGAGTGTATTTTATTATATGTAAATCATCCCTCAAGAAGTTGATTTCAAAAATGACTTGCACATATGTAAATATACATTAATATTATCTGTAAAGTGCTATTGGCAATAAATTCCTGGGCCCCACCCTAAATGTTTCTTTTTTTTTAAAATATATTTTATTGATTTTTTACAGAGAGGAAGGGAGAGAGATAGAGAGTTAGAAACATCGATGAGAGAGAAACATCGATCAGCCGCCTCCTGCACATCTCCCACTGGGGATGTGCCCGCAACCCAGGTACATGCCCTTGACCGGAATCGAACCTGGGACCTTTCAGTCCGCAGGCCGACGCTCTATCCACTGAGCCAAACCGGTTTCGGCCTAAATGTTTCTAATTTGATACATTGCAAGTAAAGCCGGGAATATTCATTTTATAAGATTCCAGCCGATTTTTATGCAGATGATCCTTGAATCATACCTTAAAAAACATTATTCTGAGGAATACATTTAAAAATAACACTTTAATCAACTTGGTCTAAAGACATTTGGTAGGCAGGAAACAAAATACACCTACATTAAACAAAATGCCTAATATAACACAATGCATCAGACAATATTCTGTTCACTTGATTTCCAGCCCCTCTACACCCTCATATCACTTTGAATCTCTTGCAGCACTTAGCAAATTCAGCCTTTTATGAGTTATTTCTGCACTGGTCTTATGCCCCACCACTAGATTAAATATCTTAAGAGGCCAGGGACTTGACCATATCACCTTTGTATTCTTAAACATGGACACATACGTATTGCATATGAGCATGTGCTCACTAAACATTTAATGAGTTGTTATTTGTTGTACCAAGGAATAATGAGAGGTTCTCAGATGTGACTTTCCAGTTTTAATCCAGCTTACAAAGAGTTTTCACCTAGCTTACAAAAAATTGTTTAAAAGGAACTTATTTATTTCAATATATATATATTGAGAGAAAGAGATAGAGAGTGAGAGTGAGAGTGAGAGAGAGAGAGAGAGAGAGAGAGACCTTCAGTTAAAAATGGCAACTGCAGGGATTTAGGAATATACCATATAGTATACATAGCTGTATGCCCTGTACCTTGCTAAGTGCATCTTACACTTAGTACATATTTAATAAATGTTTACTGAATAAATATAAGTATAAAATGTGAGGTACTTATAACAGTGCTGAAGTAGCCAGTAATTTCTTCTGGCTATACCTGTAATCACAGGCAACGTTTTTCTCAAGCATTTTGAGATAAGGACTTGTTTCCCTAGGATAATTTTAAGTGAGCCACATATATCTGAGAAAAGTAGGTTAGCTACAAAGAGAAGTGAGATTTTTACTGTACCTCATCTAAAATTCCAAAGAAATTATAGGGCCTCTTAGGCCCTGGGTTTAGGGTGGCATCCAAAGAGATGAAAGAATAGTTTCCAAAGGGAGTACTGTGAACATAATGGAAAGAGCCATCCGTACGTATGGCAGAATATTTCCTAAAAAATACAAGACAGAAAAGTTTTAATGCAATCATAAAAAAACTGAATACGTTTAAATGCCATAATATCACACTATGGTTTGCCTCCCCTGATCTGACAGAGAAACAGACTGAACTAGATCCACAATGGATAAAGTGTAAAAGAAATTTTAAAGATTTTTATCCCATTGTCTCTAAAGACAGTAACCAACACACAAAGTTGCCAAGTAAAGCAGAGAAGTAGGGGGCGATTTTAAGCAGTCCACTAAACATTTAAAAAGAGATCAGTCAGAACCTAGTGAAATGGTACTTACCAATCATTAAAACTGTAGTGAAGTCCTACTAAGTACATAGTAGAATTCTTGGTGCAGTGAGATACAAAAGTGTTTATTTCTTAAAACAGGACTACAGAGGTTTAACTAGCGATAAAACCTTGTAAAGAAGTCATCAAACCAGGAGAAAAATGATAGTCTAGGTATGGGTCAGTAAACCTTTTTCAGTTCCTAAAAACATACTGATAACATTCACAGGGTCCATATCCAGTAATAAAAGTCCTCACCATCTTAAGTGTCAATAGTGTTCAGGTGTCCATAAAGTAGGAGAGTTAAGAGTAGAGAGAAAGAATGGGTAACATAGTACATAAAGTAGGCACTTGTTAAATATTTGTTAAATAAATGTAAGGAAAGTATAGATTACATTGGGGTATACCTATATTATTCAAATGTCAGAACATTTTAAGAAAATATCTAAGTGTCCTATATGACTTTTTACCTAAGAGCACATATGAAAAATACAAATAAACTTCTGAAACTTAATGTGCCATCAGGGAGCTAAATTTAAGCCACAATAGCCATCAACTATATCATAAATTATCATACATATTACAGTTAATAGTCAATTCTATTGCCTCTCTTCTTGGTATTTTTAAAATTTTCATTTCAGGGCTTCTTCCTCATTAAAAAGTTTATTTATATTTTTCCTGTTCAATATGTTTTCAGAGTTATTCTTCAGGATTTTATAATCTCATATGTTGTTTATATTGCTATATTTTTGACACGTTAAAATCCAAATATCAAAAAATAAATCCAACTATTTAAAGGGAGAGGTTAAAATATATGATAGTTAATAACATTTTTTGAATTCTGGATTTTGGCATTCACTGGGGCACTCTTTTTTAAATTATTTTCTTATTTTTTTGTTGACAGTATTACAGATGTCTCCCATTTTTTTCCCCTTTACCTACCTCTGCCTAACGCCTACTTTCTCCCCTCCCTCCCTCCCCACAAGTCTTCACCACCCTATTGTCTGTGTCCATGGACTATGCATATAAGTGTTTTGGTTTATCGCTCCTCCTCCCTGCAACCCCACATCGAGGTAAGTCAGTCTGCTCATGCCTCCATGCTTTTGGTCTTATTTTGTTGGTCAATTCCTTTTGTTCATTAGATTCCACAAGTAAATGATATCATGTGATATTTGTCTTTCTCTGATTGGCTTATTTCACTTAGCATAATAGTCTCCAGGTCCATCCATGCTGTCTCAAAGGGTAAAGGGTCCCTCTTTTTTACAGCTGTATAGTATTCCATTGTGTAAATGTACCACAGCTTTTTTACCCATTCATCTATTGATGGGCACTTGGTCTATTTCCACATCTTAGCTATTATAAATAATGCTTCTATGAACACAGGGGTGCACATATTCTTTCTGATTGGTGTTTCGGAGTTTTTAGGATATATTCCCAGAGGTGGGATCACTGGGTCAAATGACAGTTCCATTTTTAATTTTTTGAGAAAACTTCATACTGTTATCCATAGTGCATTCCCATTAGCAGTGAACTAGTGTTCCCTTTTCTCCACATCCTCTGGGGCATTCTTAAGCTCAAGATTTAACTTCAAGATTTCTTTCCTTCAGGTTGATATTTCTGTGATAGATAGATAGATATGTAGATATGTGCTATTTATTAAACTCAGATAGGCTAGGCACTTAGGAACAAAAATCCTATCTAATAATAGACAAACATGGTAATTAACCGTACCTCCAATACGCTTCCCATTGGCTAATCAGCAGGATATGCAGATTAACTGCCAACCAAGATGGCGGCCGGCAGCCAGGAAGCTGAAGCAAACAGGAGGCTTGCTTGCTCCAGTGATGGAGGAAGCCAAGGTTCCCCACCTGCCGCTGCTGGGCTCTGAGCTGCACTCTAAGCAACAATGTTGCAATTATGGAAGCTAAACAAACCCCAGATACCTGCTTTCAGCC
>NW_005369870.1:4345420-4352454 GCF_000412655.1 Myotis brandtii
CCCCCCCCCCGCCCCGAGTGCACAAATTTTTGTGCACCGGGTCTCTAGTCTATATATATAAAAGCCCAAGCGACTGTCGCAACCAAAACAACCAAACGGACGACCGAACAGGCTGTGTGGGGCGACCAGGCCAGCAGGGGGGTTAGTGAGGGGTGACTAAACGACAAAACAGCAGGCTGCATGGGGCGACCAGGCTGGCGGGGGAGGCGGTTAGGGGTGACCAGGCTGGCAGTGGGGGGGGAGTTGGGGGTGACCAGGCCAGCATGGGGGGCAGTTGGGGATGACCAGGCCAGCAGGGGTGGCAGTTAGGGGCGATCAGGCAGGCAGGCAGTCAGACATCCCCCGAGGGGTCCTGGATTGGAGAGGGTGCAGGCTGGGCTGAGGGGACCCCTCCCCCGGCCCCGTGCACGAAGTTTGTGCACCGGGCTTCCAGTATAAAGATAAGAAACTTTAAAGTGATTAATAACTTTACTTTCCCAATAAACACTCAGATCCTATGCCCTATTAATTCTTCTTTGAAAATGTTTCTTAACTCCATTCCCATAGTCACAATCAAAGACACAAACAGTTAATAGAAAGGGAAAGATTTTCATCTCTGTCCTTTTCTTGTCTCACATTAACAAAAGAGGAATACCTCCTCTTCCAAGTTATGGCGACTAATTATATGGTAACCAATTCTTTTTGACATATCATCCCCAAATTGATGCCACCATTCCCATATCCAGGAACTTAGTTAGACAGGTTTGTCTTCTCAAGCCCTTTTCATACTGTGACTGGACTACTGCAGGACTCTCCTCTTTGGTATCCATACAGCTCCAGTCTCTCCCTCTTTTTTCTTTTTTTCCTTATCTTTTTGTTGTTGTTGTTGTGCAATTGTCTTTATAAGATACTATTTTCATTATGTTACTTGTCTTCTTAGGAACTTGTACTGGATTATGAACTATTACTCATCACATCTAAATCTCTATGCTTCTCACTTAAGACCTCCATTAAATTGGCCCCAAGGTACCAGTCCTCATTATGAACCCTAATTTTGGTGATAACCAGTTTCCTTACTGCCCCTAAAAGTTCATTCTAGCTTTTAAAGTTCAGGGAGTTCGCTTTATTTTGATTTTTGTTTGGGGTTGGTTTTGTTGTTGTTGTTTTTGCCTAAAATATACCACTCGAAGTATCTTACTTTTTGAAATGCTACCCCTCTTTTAAGACTGAACACAACCCAGCCAGTATGGTTCAGTGGTTGAGTGTCAACGTATGCACCAAGAAGTCACTGGTTTGATTCCCTGTCAGGGCACGTGCCCAGATTGCGGGCTTGATCCCCAATAGGGAGTGTGCAGGAGGCAGCTGATCAATGCTTCTCTCTCATCGATGTTTTTATCTTTCTCCCTGCTCCCTCTACCCTCCTTTCTCTAAAAAAATCAATAAAAAATATTGAAAAATAAAAAAGGCTGGACACAATTTTCACTTCTTTTATAGTCTGTTTTACTATGGTTGCAAATATCAAAAAATTTCTATATGTGACACGGCACCAGAGTTAAGTTAGGGTTTTTCAAAATGCTGACACGCCGAGCTCAAAAGGTTCGCCATCACTGGTATCGACTATATTTTTTAATATTAACTCTTTTTTTTTGCAGGTGACCAATTTAATAAGTGAACTTACATACAAGGGTTGTCTAGGTAGCTGTATGACCGGTGGATCTACACCCACCTGCCGGAATCTTAAACATTTATACAGAAGCCTTACGAATATTAACTCTTTTTTTTTAATATATTTTATTGATTTTTTACAGAGAAGAAGGGAGAGGGATAGAGAGTTAGAAACATCGAGAGAGAAACATCGATCAGCTGCCTCCTGCACGCCCCCCAGTGGGGGTGTGCCCGCAACCAAGGTACATGCCCTTGACCGGAATCGAACCTGGGACCCTTCAGTCCGCAGGCCAACGCTCTATCCACTGAGCCAAACCGGTTCGGCACGAATATTAACTCTTGTATCTCTCATACTATCTAACCAATGATGGGCTCTCAATAAATATTTGCTACTTGACTGACAATGCAGAAATACTGTGAAATTATAATCAAAAGAAGAATCTTAACACATTGAGATTACAGAATCAGTTTTCTAACTCAAGATCCTTTCACATTCACAATCTTTTTCATATTCATTGCACATAAAGAAAACTTTAATATTTGTGTGACATTCTGGAATGAAAGGATAAAGCAGCCAGAGGTGACCAACTGGGCACTTCAGCCACCCTAGCGGGTGAGAAAATCAATATCTCAGCATTCCTAAAACCTATAGTATTCTAGTTGACAAGCTATGATCTAAATGACTTCTGCTCTGCATCAATGGCAATAAATAAATAAACAAATAAATAAATGTCTATGTGGAATATTACAAGTACCATAACCCAAGAAAAAGCATGAAAGCACATGAAATAAAAAGAATTCAAAGAAAAAGTCCCAAAACAAGAACAAAAAATTGAATGTCATACACATTAAAAAAAAAAAGTTTCCTTTTCTAAATTACCAGTTTCTATAAATAGAAATTTATCTGTTAAAAAATGTTTTCACCCATTCATTGACTGTACCCTTCTTGTAACACATGATGGTCTGTCTTCTGTTCATTACAGTACCTGTAATAATTCTCGACGCTCTCCAGACTTGGAACATTGAATGAATCTAATTAAAAAGAAAAGAGCAAACATCATCTATATTAAAAAGAAAAATGAACCCTGGCCAGTGTGGCTCAGTTGTTTGGGCATTATCCCATGCACCAAAAGGTTGCTGGTTCAATTCCTAGTCAGGGCACATGCCTGAGTTGTGGGCTCGATCCCTAGTGGGGAGTATGTGGGAGGCAGCCAATCAATGTCCCACTCTCACATCGATGTTTCTCTTTCTCGCTCTCTCCCCCTTCCTCTCTTTCTGAAAATCAGTAGAAATATTTTTTTTAAAAAGTGCAAACATGTTAATGACTAAAGAAAAATTACAATTCTTTCAATAACACTTTAAATGGTAGAATGCCAATAAATTAGATTGATAATTTTTAAAATTTGAAAATAGAATTCAGATTATCTGGAAACTTGTTTAAGGCATCTAGTATACTGGAGAATAATAAATACAGTGGGGCCTTGACTTACGAGTGTCCCGACTAACGAGCCGTCTCACGGCTGATTTTTTGCTTTGAGTTGAGTTGCGAGCTAAAATTCAGGTTACAAGCCAGCTTCAGATGCCCCACCGCTAGTTGGCGCAGCGAACATCACAGTGATTTGACATACGAGTAATTTGAGTTACGAGCTCCGTCACGGAACGAATTAAACTCGTAAGTCAAGGCCCCACTGTACTTTGAATTATGTACTATTTAGAATACACATCAATTTGAAAGTACAAGACTGGATGGTTATTGCTGTTGTTTTAATCATGTGATTCTGGAAGCCAGCAAGGACTGGACTGATGCCTGATATATGGATACATACCAAGTGCCTCTAAAAAACAGATTACTTTGATAACAGCCCCTCTCCTCTTAAATCTTTTTTTTTTAATATATTTTATTGATTTTTTTTACAGAGAGGAACAGAGAGTTAGAAACATCGATGAGAGAGAAGCATCGATCAGCTGCCTCCTGCACACCCCCCACCGGGGATGTGCCTGAAACCAAGGTACATGCCCTTGACCGGAATCGAACCTGGAACCCTTCAGTCCCCAGGCTGACGCTCTATCCAGTGAGCCAAACCAGCCAGGGCTCCTCTTAAATCTTAAAGAAGATTCAGTAAGAAAGGAATTACATAATGGTAAGGGTTAAGGTTCAGGATGTCATAGAATATTTATCTGGAAATACAGTGATTTCATAGTTTGACAGACTGATTCCAACAGCTAAAACTGCTTCAATTCCAGTAATCCACTACATTTCTAATAACCTTATAAATTAATCTGTAAGTCCATTCTAGCCCCAAAGAAATATAATGTATATGTAACTTCTTGCTTAGTAAGAGAAAAAGTGTTATAAATTTTAGTAAAGATTAGTTTCTCCTCCTATGATAGCACAACATGTATGTATATGCCCATACCATAAACATTTATGCCCATGCAAGTTAAGTTAGATTTTTATGAACTCCGAGGACTATGCAGATTATTTAAACACAAGAGTCTATTTGATATTTCTTACTTGAAATAAGTCAGCACCTTGGCTTGGAAAACTTTTTTTAAAAATACACATATTTATTATTTATTGCAAAAGAATTTGACCTGTACCACTAATTAGGATCAGGGAAAAGGGGAAATGTAAATATAGCAGAGAAAGCTGTAAGCCAGATATCCTGTTTTCAATTTATAATTCATAGTTGCTTTGTAAGAAGGCATCTTTTAATCAAACCAACAGCTGTATATTTCACCAGACAGACTTATCTGCTTAAAATAGTAGAGTTTAAAAATATAGTTAGGTACTTACCACTAATGAATAATCAAATGAAGCAGACAAATTAAGTAACTAACCAGTAAGAAAGTCAACCTTTATAAAACCAGCAAATCTACTACCATCATGATACTTTTGGAGAAGAGTTCATTTCCTTACTATCACAACAATGATCATCTAAAAACAGAAAGGGATTATCCATTTCTCTCCTCATGCTGATGGGGATTTATTTGCAATTTCAATTTATACACAGTAAAATTCAATCTTTGTGATGTACAGTTCTATGGATTTTGAGAAATGCACAGTAATATATGTACCACCACAATCAAAATACAGAACAGTTCCACTACCCACCAAAATTCTCTCTTGAAGCCTCTTTATAGTCAACCTTCTCCCCATCCTCACCCCTGGCAACTGCAATCTGTTATCTACCCATAGTTTTGCCTTTTCTTGAATGTCATAAAACTGACATTCAAGATTGACAAGTTTGGCTTCTTTCACCTAGCAAAATGCATATTTTTTAAAATATTCACCTGCATGGATTTTGCTAGGAGCTTTTCTTCCATGTAAAGAAGAAAGGACCATACAACTTTCCCCTCTAAGGCCAACATTGACATCTGTAGTTTCATATTTACTTATTTTTTAAAAATATTTTTATTGATTTCAGAGAGGAAGGGAGAGAGAGAAAGATTAATGATGAGAGAGAATCACTAATCGGCTGCCACCTGCATGCCCACACTGGGGATCAAGCCCGCAACCTGGACATATGCCCTGATGGGGAATCGAACCATGACCTCCTGGTTCATAGGTCAATGCTCAACCACTGAGCCACACTGGCCAGGTGACACCTGTAGTTTTAAAATCATATATCATAGTTGTATTTCAGAATTGTGGCCTTTAGTATCTCTAAACCTAGGTTACAATGTCCCATTTTATAATCTAAATGAAAGAATCTAGGCTCCTGGAGGAAATAAAAATATAGCCTTAATATATGTGGGTCTTGACTCTTACCATGATTTCCTTTGACATCAAGCCACTTGGTTTTTTCCATGACCCTTGTCTTCTTCAGAATACTGTGGTAAGTTTGCCATTCTACCTTCTGCTGCATAGATCCCAACAGGTCCTTCGTTTTGGCATCTGTCAGATCTCCTGCAGATTTACATAAGAATTGAATCGCAATACAAAATAAACCCCAGAGGAGGTTCAAGGTTCAACTTATTTTAATGCACACTGAAGGAACAGATACTTAAAGTATTCCACATGTGTAAGCATAGCCACTTTTGAGTCCATTCATTTGTTCCTTATAGCTTAGCAAATGCCTATTTAACCTCCTATATTAGAAATGGGTTGTGAAAAAATATATCTTTAAAGAGAGCATGGACTGACCAGTGTGGCTCAGTGGATTGAGCACTGACACAAGCACCAAAGAGGTTGCTGGTTCAATTCCCAGTCAGGGCACATGCTCGGGTTGCGGGCTGCATCACTCATAGGAAGCAGCTGATTTATATTTGATGTTTCTATTTTTCCCTCCTTTCCTCTCAATCTAAAGATCATTAAAAACATATTAAAAAAATAAAAAAAGAGAGCATGGGACCCTAACAAAAATTATAAGAAATTCCAACAGTCTGGGCAGGTGCCTAATGCCAACGGCTGTAATCTAACCAAGTATTATTTTTACAGCAAGAAGCAATCTGGAAGGTGTAGATTGGACAAAGAAATAGCAACATTTCTAGAAAACTAGACAGACCCTTGAAATAGAAGTTTGCCATAAGATGAGGACTGCTATTCCATCATATCACTAGAGGTGTTTCAATAAGGGGGGGGGATGAATCCCCTAGAAGACAAGATAGATGCTCCTTTAGCTTCTCCTCCAACATGATTTGGGAGCAAATGGTTAGGGGTTTGAAAACTCTAGGGAACCCAAGTCTCAGAAGTACCAAGGGCTGAAGAAAAAGTGTCCTGAGTAATTTAAGCCTCAAACAACTGACAATATAAGATTAACTGTAAAAAACATGGAAATATGAGTGCGTTTTGTTTTAAAGGTAACTTCTGAGTTGTGGTTAAAGGGCTTTCCCTAATCCTCTCTCAAATTCAGGAATGCAACATCAAAAACAGATACAAATACAGCAGACATTAAGATGAGGACATCGAGTCCTGCTTCTACCGCTTTAACAAAACCTTGCTATGACAAATCTTTTATCCTGGATCTTGATTCAGTTATCCACAGGCAAATGGAATTATAACGTGTTATCTCCTCTACAGGAGGAGGGCTCACCTGGGGCTGGGGCTACAGTGTTTCCAATGTTCCCAAAGTGAAGGGCTGCAGCCCTGGCTATCATTCTACCTTCCGGACCACAGAACAACAGGATAGCACAGCAACCTTCCCTACCTGTTGCTAGGACGAGAGCTGGTTGAATGATGTCAATAGTTTCAGAACAGAACTTTTCTAAGTCTGCAGCTCTGCCTGGGTCATGAAACCTGCTCAGGTGAAGGTCGGATATCTGCCGAAAGCAGGTATTAAACAGATATCTGAGTCAGGAAGAGGCAGCACGTACAGAGCGACCCAGCGGCTCTCTATGGGGGTAGGAAAAAGCAAAGATGCAGTGCAACAGAGAACCCACCCTCCCCA
>NW_005369870.1:4352917-4362776 GCF_000412655.1 Myotis brandtii
CCCGGGCACCGGCCCCTCGCGGCCGCCTGCAGCTCTGGGTTTTGTTTGCTAAAGTAACGGGGGCGAAGACAAGCAAACCGAGAGACCCCCAGCGCCATTCGGGGCTGCCGAGGGGTGTCCGGGAAGGAGCCGGTTCCGGGAGGCGGGGCTAGAATTCTGGCCCCGCCTTAGTCATTTCTGACCTCTGGTGAGTCAGCTTCCTTACCAATAAAACAGCTTAATAATACCTCCCGGAGCGTATTTCACAGGGTTGTGAGAATCAAAGTATGCACGAGGACACCTTTTAAATTGCAGTACACACACACACACACACACAAATAATAATAATAAATTGCAGTACACATGTGACAGTTGACTTTCTCTGGCCCCTTCTGATTATTAACAACCTGCTTCCATATGTGGGTTTTTTTAGATGTAATACCAATGTTTTGTGAACATTTTTTTCTCTTAAACCTGATTTCACATGCATTTAGTTACATAGTATTCCAATGGAGTGTATACCGTTCATTTAATACACTTTAAATACTTACAATGAGCCAGGCACGAAGAATTAGATTCAGGCTGAGGAAAAGAGTGAAGAAATAAAATGGAGTCGCTATGTCAAGCTGCTAAATTATAAAAATCAAGTAGGCTAAGGCAAAGGAAGCAATTCTCTTCTTGCTTTAAGTAGCCTGGGAACTTAACCTTTGGCATCTTTCAGTTGTGCAGCAATGCCTGGAAATACCCAAATTCCACAAACCTTTGAAGGGCTTAAGAATGTTCATGTGCTGCCGGACTGGTGAGCATCGTCCCAGGAACCAAGAGGTCATTGGTTCAATTCCTGTCAGGGCATATGCTTGGGTTGCAAGCTCAATTCCCAATAGGGGGTGTGCAGGAGGCAACCAGTTGTATCTCTCTCACGTCGATGTTTCCCTTTCTCTCTTTCCCTCCCTCCCTCCTTTCTACTCTCTCTAAAAATCAATGGAAAAAGATATTCTCAGATGAGGATTAACAACAACAGAAAAAGAATGGATAGTATTTCTGAGTGACAGAGATTGGGGGGTGGGGAGGTGGGGATGAGGAGAAGCATTTTCCACCAGGACCTAACAACATGAACTAAAGTATTAAGGTGAGAAAATGCATATTGAGGAGACAGTAAGTATTTTATTTGGCTGGACCTAGGTTTTATCTAGAAGAATAACAGTAATGAGACCAGACCCTTGGTTTCAGCCACATTGTGGAAGGCCTTTATAAATGCCCAGAGTGAAGATAGATCTGGCAATAGCATTGGAAACCGACTGGACAGGGGAGAGTTGTAACAGAGAATCTTGTTAGAAGGATATTGGAATAATCCAGTGCTATGGTCAGAATGTGTCCCCACAAAATTCATATGTGGAAATCCTAACTCCTAATGTGATAATATTTAGAGGTGGGCCTTTGATCCAGTCCTCATGAATAGGATTAGTGCCCTTATAATAAAAAAAGACCCTATGAATAAAACTTAAAAAAAAAAGACCGTACCCTTTTATGTAACGATGTTTACTTTGAATTTATATTAGTTCACACAAACACTCCATCCATGCTTTTGTTCCGGCCCTCCGGTCCAGTTTAAGAACCCATTGTGGCCCTCGAGTCAAAAAGTTTGCCCACCCCTGCCCTAGGGAGATCCCTGTCACATCCCCCTTTTGAGGACACTGACAAGTTAGTAAATCTGCATCCTGTAGGAGGGCTTCAACCATGCTGCACTCTGCTCTTAGACTCCCAGCCTCCAGAACTGTGAGAAATAAATTTCTGTTCTTTATGTGCCACTCAGTCTGTCATACTTTGTCTTAGTAGTCTGAACAGACTAAGCCATCCAGGTAGTGAGAGGAAAATGGAGGAAGAAGGAAGACGGGAGAATATGACACTGAAATTAGAAAGGAAGAATCAGATGTAAAATTGTAAATACAGAACCTACAGAATTTGACAGCTGACTGGGAGGAAAATAGTTAAAAGCTAATATTAGCCCAGCTGCGGTGGCTCAGTGGTTGAGCATCAACTTATGAACCAGGAGGTCATGGTTCGATTCCCGGTCAGGACTCAGCAAACTAGATTTTATTCTCCTGGGTAGCTCAACTGGTTAGAGATCCCAATACATCATGGTTGCAGGTTTGATCCCCAATCAGAGCACATACAAAAAAAATCAACCAATAAATACATAAATAAGTGGAACAACAAAAATCAATATCTCTCTGTCTCTCTAAAAATCAATAAAATAAGTAAAAATGAAAGATATTAAAATGTACACTCTATTTGACCTGATATTTCTACATGTATAGCTAACCCTAAGGAAAAATATGGATGTTTACAGAGATTTACCAATAAGTAAGGTTATTAAAGCAAAGTTTATAATAGGAGAAAACTAGAAACTACAGTAAATTGTCCACAATGTCTTAAAAATAGAATGGCACAGCCATATAAGGGAATAACATGCAGTAATCTTAAGTAATATTGAAGAAAAATAGCATGTTAACATGTTAATGAGTATTTTCTAAAACCAGAGTATAGTGCATTTTACACACACACACACAAACACACACACACGCACAGAAAAAAAATGCCTGGAAGCATATATACCAAACTATTAATTATGGTTATCTTGGGATAGTGAGATTATATGAGATTATGGTTATTTATGTTCGCTTTGCTTATCCATATTTCTGAGTTTTCAATAATGACCATGTAAAGAGAAAAATAACCATTTTTTTGAGTTAGCAAAATTTTCTATAGGGGACAGTAAATACTTTAGGCTTTCTGGGCCAGACTGTTTTATTGCAACTATGCAACTCTACCGTTACACAAAAGAATGAGGTGGCAGGGTTCCAAAAAAAACTTTATAAACATGAAATTGGAAGTTCATGTATTATGAAATGTTTTTCTTTTGACTTATTCAACCAGGTAAAAGCTGTTCTTAGCCTGAAGGCTGTACAAAACAGGCAACAGGTGGATTTGGGGGCCATATTTTGCTAACCCCTGTTTGAGAATAACTATTCTTTTCTTGCACAACTCATGTTCCTTCAGTGCTGAATTATCTTGATTTTTCTGTTTGGTTTTCCAAGTTCTTATCACTAACTCAAACTTGTTACCAGTTGTCGAAACCTCTAGTTGGTACTTTTAAACCCTTCAAATATTGTGTCATTTTTATTTCTCAGAAGTGGCCTCTTTTCAGAGTTTTCTGACTTCTCACCTGGCCTGTTTGATCACCATGTCTGCTACACAGTTGTTATCCTGGTATCTGCTTTCACTCTGTGCCTAGGAATTCCTTTTACTTTTCAGCTCTGTTAATAATACATTGTTTTATGTATTTCTTGTACTGAATTCACCTGCAATTTTATTACAAGTTTTGTTTAACCTTTTATCCAAAGAGCCTACATAGAATACATAGATGGTTGACAGGCTTCACTGACAGGTGCTCAAACCATTATAGATCCATCTTGGGTCCTCTTTTCAAAATTTACTCCGATCCTGGACAAATACATTTGTTCATGTTTATTTAATGTTCACCAAATCACTGAACCCCAGGATTGATGCAGTCTACTGCAAACTGGGTCCTGTAACTCCTTCTATTACAGGATAATGAGAAGCTAGGAAAATTCCAGGGCAAAAGGAATAGGGAAACTGAGACAAGAAAATTAAACAAGACCAAGATCTCATCTTTTCCAACCAAGGATGCTTGAGAACAAATGACTAATGCCTCTCCTCCCTAACCAAAGAATGCAGGAAAGAAGGGGGAGTTTTAATGCCTCTTCTCCCTAACCACAGAATACACAGTGTAAATCACCCTGGAACTGCTAAGGCAGGAGGGGGCAGGGGGAAAGAAAGAAGGGAGAGATTTATCTCAAAGAAGTCAGTCGTTTTGGGGAAGGAGGAGAGAAGAGGGAGTGTTCATCACATTGTTTAAACCGAGAAGCCAGCAGTCTTGGGGCTTGTTAAAAAATAAAATTGCCAAATTCTTCTCATAAATTCTGGGAAAGCCATAAAAAAGTAAAAAGAGATCTTAATCTGTACCAAGATATTCAACAGAGAAATTTAAAAACCTATAGACAGAAGGGAGTATAACCCCTTAAATCTCCACCAGGCTCACTTCTCAGACTAGCTGGGAAGTCCGTCTGTGCTTTCATAAGCCAGAAGTATGATAGATTTGCTTGCCTTGCTTCTTTAATAAATTTAGTAAATTTGCTTTACTACAACGCAATCAGCTAGGGTCACTCTTTGAATTCCTTCCTACGAGACAGACATGAACCGAGGAGGGGACAGCCCTCTCCCTTCAACTCAGGGGGCTGTCTGATACCTTTTTTGGTGTTTCTGGTGCCTATAACACTTCCACAGACATGGTGAAAGAATCTACTTTGTCCCTCTGCAAACTAGATTTTATTCTCCTGGTAGGTTGAACTACTCCCTGAATGTCTAAACAAAGTTCCTTCCATTGAACATTCAGTCTCATTCCCTTTTAGTTGTATGTATCTTGATTCACATCCTGACTCTTTCCTCCTACTTGTGTTATCTTTGGCAAGTTCTTTATCTGTCTAACCCTCTTTTTCTACACCCTCCACCAGAGCTGAAATGCTGTGGTTGATCACCTGTAAATGTTACCTGTTCAAAGTTTGTGGGCCAATATTCAATACATCGAAATTTAGAGTAAGGAAAGGTTTATTGATCAAGAAGGCCCAACTCAAGCAGATGGGGGTGCCTTATAGCTTTTGAAAATCCATCTTAAGAGAGCCCAGAATTCAGGCATCTTTTATATCAAGGGAAAGGAGGAGAGTAAGGCAAAAGTGTGTGGGGGTTGTAGACAGCTAGGCGATGGCAGGGATCCAAGGAAGAGGGAAATTTCTAAATCTCTGTTTCCAGTTGGTACATTAATCCCGCCCCCACCACCCCCCCCCCACACACACACACACACAAACACACTGATCTGGGTCCAATCTAGAAGATCCTGTAAATCTTTGATAAGCAGGCTAGAATTTAGAGAGAGAGAGAGCAAACATTTTACTAATTACACAAGGACAGAATATTCTGACCAGCTGTGCCCTTAAATGAAACCTTTGGCTCCAGGGCTAAGCATGAACCCAAGATCACAGCCTATTTATGACCTCTAACCCAAGTCTGATTCAATTTGAATCAGAAATGAGTCCTCAATTGTGGAAATTCTTATCTCTAAAATTAAGCTAATCCCAACAAACCTAGGTTTGCAAGCCAACCCCAGAAATAAAACCTCTGAACCTAGGCCTGATTCTTCATAAACTGGTCCTGAAGGCTCCAGCCTTAACTACTTCATCACATTCTCAGGACTTCCCTTGTTCTAACACAGGCTGATTCCCCCCACAGCTGTGGAATGACCTTAGTCCAAGACTGGCAACTCCTGTTGTAATGGGGACCACCCACTTCATATCCACCTGCTTCTCAGCTCAATATGGGAGCCTCTTTCTTCAAGTACAATCTGTCCCCACAGATTCCAGTCAAGGGCACATATCTTGGTTGCAGGCTAGAGCGCATGCAGAGACAACCAATCAATGTGTCTCTCTCACATCCATGTTTCTCTCGGTGTGTCTCTCCCTTTCCCTTCCACTATCTCTAAAAATCAATGGGAAAATATCCTTGGGTGAAGATTAACAAAAAAAAATTTTTTTTTAAATAAGAAACTAGCACTCTTGTGACAGCTCCTTATAAGTAGCAGGAGTAGAAACTGAGAGGGAATTAGAGCCAGAAGATGAGGATAGTGGTACTATTCTACATTTTCTTTTTTGTTTGCTTCTTCTTTAAAATGTATATTACTTTCAGTAAGCATAAAACTCATGTTTATATTGTTTTGTTTTCTAAAATAATCATGAAATTCGGAGTGTCTCCCCATATGAGGAGTCTGGATTAACTTTTCCACCAAATACCCCAAAACAAGCAATCATCAATCAAATCAATAAACATTCCCTATACGGTGTATATCTTTCCAAATTTGCAGAGGGTATACAGGATTTGTTTCTGAACGTGTTCCATATTTACACCTGTATTCCAACACCGCAACATTCAAGTCGCTGCTATTTTAAAGTCATATCCAAGGACTTCCCGATATCTACATATCCAACAAGCCAAAGATTAAGCAAAATAAAACAAAAACAGTCCCTAATGTTGAAAAGGAAGGAAATATATATTTTAAGAATACGTTTTTATTGACTTTTTAAAGAGAAGGGAAGGGATGGAGAGAGAGACAGAGAAACATTGATGTGAGAGAGAAACATTGATCAGTTGCCTCCTGATTGCACCCTGACCCCTCTGGTGATTGAACCTGCAACCTAGGTATGTGCCCTGACCGGGAATCGAACTGGCAATCTTTTGGCACATGGATGACACTCCAACCAACTGAGCCACACCGACTAGGGCAGGAAATATTTCTTGACAAGGAATATGCCAGGCCCAACTGAGACAATCCAGGAACTCTAGTCAATGAAGACACACACACTGCGCTGCAGCAGTGAGCAGGTCTCCTCGGGAATCACTGCCCTCGTCTTCCTGGACAAAAGGTCCAAGCTCTCTGGCCTCGATGCCGACTTCCTGAGTTTCTTGGCAGCATTTTTAGTTCCAGAAAAATGCGCTTTCAGAAGAGCCTGTTTAAACCTTTCTTTCCTGTTGCTGCTGGCCCGTTCCTCTCCCTCCCAGCAGTCGTGGCGTAGCCGTCCCCTCTGCACACTCTCTAGGGGTGGCTCTCAGCCCTGGCAGTGCCTCCTGCTGCTGCCCCTGCCTGCCCCAGGCCGGCTCTGCCTTCCAGGGCCTGACCATGTGGCACCATCCACGCTAGAGCTGGAGCAGGAGAGGAGCCACTTGCCTTCAGCTCTGATTTCTGCCGCCGCCGCCGCCATTCCTGCCACCCCCCCGGTTTGTGGCACAGGCCCTGGCCCACGTCCTGCCCTCCAGCCCTGGAGGTCTTCCCTGCTGGTTCCTTTGCGTTAGGGAAAGCCCACATGTGCCCACTGCCTCCACCGCTCCTGGCCCTCCCATCCACAGGCAGAGGCTGGAAACATGCGGTGCCGTTTGCTGTGGGCGTCAGCTTGGACCCCTGCTCACTGTCAGGCTTTGGGGCCACTGGGCGGACGGACATTGAGGTCTGGAGAGCCTGACTTGCCCAACATGATATGGGGAGTTCCAGCCAAAAGAAAGACACCAACCAGTGTTCATTAATTTGCGTTTGCTCTGCCTCCTGGGGGAGCACCTCTGAGCGAAAGCCCCAGAGCTTCAGTGATGTTCTTGGGGTGGGATGGTTGTCTAAGAGTGGAACCTGCCCCTCCTCTTCTGGCCACGCCCCTCTCAAAGCCCATTCCAGTTGGTGGTGGGAGGCTTGGCCTCCATGGGTAAACAGCGTGTTTTCTTTTGTCATTCTGTCATACCCTTGATGTAATGATACCCTCTGAACACTGGGTATCAGAATGTGAGGAGCCGGTGCTGGTGAGCTGGTGCGTGGGGTGGGAGTGGTCCTGGGTGGCCAGCACAGAGACAGAGTTCTAAAGTAAATGACCTCAAGCCAAATTCCAGGGTGACAAGGACTATTGGGTTTGGACATTAATGCTTAGCGAAAGACATGGGAGTTGAGTTGGGCAGAGAGGGCAGAGCCAGGACTAACAGAGGAAGACCAGAGACCTAAGAGGGGAACCCGCCCCTCCTCTGCTGGTTGGGATTCAGTAGAGGCTGAACTTGTGTATATTGTCTCTATTCAGGTATGAATCAGGAGCTCTGGATAAATAATAACCCTTTCCACCCAACCGGCACTAGAGGTATGTGAAGAGAGACTGGAGCTCTCCTGTCAGGAATACTGTTAATGGGACTAAGGCATCTGTTATGGAGGACTAGGAGGAAAAGCGTCATCTACCCTCATCAGTAAATGGGAATCTGTGAATTTAACTGACAAAAGATAGATTGACAGGAGAAAAGGAATACAAGTTTACAATTTTTTTTTAATATATATGAGCAGGAGTTCTCAACAAAGAAGTAACCAGACATAACTAAAAGCAGCAGTTAGACTAGTGAGCTTATATATACACCCTTCTCAACAAAGGTTTGGGCTTAAAGGGCGGTCAATTGTGGGGAAGTAACTAGGAAATCTATGGGGGAACTAAAGGAAGAGTTGTGGGGTTTTTTTGTACTTTGCTAGGCCCTCAATTTTCTTTTTTGTTATTATGATGATGAAAAACATACAACATACAATTTTCCATCTTTTTTTCATTATAGTTCACATTCAATATTATTCTGTATTAGTTTCAGGTGCACAACATAGTGGTTAGACAATCATATACTTTACAGAGTGGTCCCCCTATTATTTCAAGTACCCCCGGGTCCATACATAGCTATTACAATATTATTTGTTTTGTTTTTTAAGTAAGGTTCATCTTATGCAGGCTCATCTTGGTGCTGGCTCTCTATTATTTCAAGTACCCCCAGGCCCATACATAGCTATTACAATATTATTTGTGTGTGTGTTTTTTAAGTAAGGTTCATCTTATGCAGGCTCATCTTGGTGCTGGCTCTCTGTCTTCTGTGATAAGGGTCACTCTTCACATCCTGGTCCAGGAGAGGGAGGGAGGAAATTTATGCCCTGCTTTTAGGCAGATAAGCACAGAGAACCCTTTCTGTATCTGTTGATTATTAATTGCCTTCAGCTAGAAATAATCCTTCTGCCAAAGCGGCATGTTTTGGGGTGGCATATCGTGATCACCTTCATGGATCCTATTTTCTAATAATAACTTTTATTTTACTCAAAACTACACATGTACTCAGTTTAAGGAAGTGGTATTTCATTCACTACATTTGCCACTAAGAAAATGTTTACTACTCAGAAAATGTTGGGTTCCAAGTGTTCCTCATTCAAATCTTTCAGAGGAGACTTTCAGTTCTAGAGCTCAGTTCTTTGTTATTGACCACCATATTTCTCTTGACATGCCAATGGTGATAGAATGGGGCTTTCAGGATTAAGTGATATCCTATAACTCCCTCTAAGGTACTAGCCTTCTTTCACAACAACCACAAGGAATGCCCTCAAGGACTTTCATTCATACTCACAGACCCCATCCTGCCACAATTGTATCACAATTTTGGTTAGGGCAGTATTCAAAGTTCATGTCAGTGTGACTATGCCATCTCTATTTAGAGCAGAGTTGTATTATATTGTATTCTAGGGAAGACAAACTTTTTCTGTAAAGGGCAGATAGTATATAGTTCAGACTTTGTGGGCCATCTGGTCTCTGCAGCAAGTACTCAGCTAAAAGCAGCCAGAGAAAAGTGGCAGTATTACAAAAAAAAAAAAAATTTAGTTACAGACCTGAAATTTGAATTTCAAATAACTTTCCCATTTCACAGATTATTTATTTTTATTTTTCCAACTATTTAAAACCATTCTTAGATTAGAAGGTACAAAAATAAGTATTAGAAATTAAGATACCTAGGAATAAACTTAACTAAGGAGGTAAAAGACCTCTATTCAGAAAACTACAGGACGTTGAAAAAAGAGATAGAGGAAGACATAAACAGATGGAAGAACATACCGTGTTCATGGATTGGTAGAATCAACATCATTAAAATGTCCATACTACCCAAAGCAATCTATAAATTCAACGCACTTCCCATTAAAATACCAACGGCATACTTCACAGATCTAGAACGAACTCTCCAAAAATTCATCTGGAACAAAAAACGACCCCGAATAGCTGCAGCGATCCTGAGAAAGAACAAAGTAGGTGGGATCTCAATACAATACCAGACAAGCTATATTACAAAGCCACTGTTCTCAAAACTGCCTGGTACTGGCACAAGAACAGACATATAGACCAATGGAACCGAAGAAGAAACCCAGAAATCGGCC
>NW_005369870.1:4363795-4365061 GCF_000412655.1 Myotis brandtii
CTGGAGAGCATTATGCTAAGCGAAATAAGTCAGTCAGAGAAAGATAAATATCACATGATCTCACTCATTTGTGGATTATAATGAACAACATAAACTGATGAACAAAAATAGATCCAGAGACAGAGAAGCATTGAGCAGATGCTCAAACCTCAGAGGGAAGGTAGGGGAGGTTGGGGGTGAGGGGGAGAGATCAACCAAAGGACTTGTATGTGCACATATAAGGATAACCAATGGACACAGACACCAGGGGGGTGAGGGCAAGAACGGGAGTGGGGTGAGGGGGGCAATGGAGGGATAAGGACACATATGTGATACCTTAATCAATAAAGAAAAAAAATAAGTATTGGACCAACCATAGTTTTCTGACCTCTAGTATAAGCTTTTAGTAAGTTATTGCCTCAAATATCTTTATCTCATCCAATTATTGTGAACTGCCATGAACAAAAAGGTGTATTTTATTATATGGAGGTAATCACATTCTAAGATAAATTATTTTGAACTTCAAAACATAAAGCCCAGCCTGGATGGATATCTGAGTGGTTAGAGCATCATTTCAATACGCCAATGTTGCAGGTTCGATCCCCAGTCAGGGCACAACAAGAATCAACCAATGAATGCATAAATAAGTGGAACAACAAATCAATGTCTGTCTGTCTATCTCTCTCCGTTCCTTTATTTCTAAAAATCAATAAATTAAAACACACACACACATAAAGCCCATATTTGAATGCAGTATTTGGGGAAATAATTAGTATTCAATCACTACTAGATCCATTAAGGAAAAACCTACAGTGAACCCAGAAAATAGTTAACAGTTTACTCTTTTTTAAAAAAATATATTTTTTATTGATTTCAGAGAGGAAGGGAGAGGAAGAGACAGAAACATCAATGATGAGAGAGAACCATTGATTGGCTGCTTCCTGCACGCCCCCTATTGGGGATTGAGCCCCAACCCGGGAATGTGCCCTGACCTGGAATCGAACTGTGACCTCCTGATTAATAGGTTGATGCTCAAACACTGAGCAACGCCAGCCAGGCAACAGTTTACTCTTAAGAGTTTCTGAAAATTTTGGTGTAGCCAACCAATACAAAAACAAACAAAAAAAACTCCACACAAAACAACTCTGATTTATGTTAATAAGTTATGGGATAAGACCATTGCAATTCAAAATTATATTTAATTTTAAAGCATCTTTGTACCCGCAAAAAAAGATTTTCATATATATTGCTTTATTAGGAAATTAGGTGCCTAGAAAAGGATTGAAT
>NW_005369871.1:0-648 GCF_000412655.1 Myotis brandtii
CATAATTTACAATAGCTAAGATTTGGAAACAGCCTAACTCCATCAGCAGATGATTAAAAACCCATTACATCTACACAATGAAATACTATGCTGCTGTAAAAAAGAAAGAACTTTTACTATTGTAACAGCATGGATAGACCTGGAGAACACTATGCTAAGCAAAATAAGCCAGTTGAAGAAAGATAAATATCACATGATCTCACTCATTTATGGATGATAATAGACAACATAAATTGATGAACAGAAACAGACCCAGTGACATAAAGGTTTCGAACAAACTGTCCAACCTCAGCTGAAGGTAGAGGAGGGTTTTTTTTTTTGGGGGGGGGAGGGGGAATAAGAGATCAACCATAGGACTTGTATGCATACATATGAGCATAACCAATGGACACAGACACTAGCTTGGTGAGAGCATGTGCTGGGGGGCGGGAGCAGCTGGGGAGAGGTCAATGGGGGGAAAAGGAGACATATGTAATACTTTCAACAATAAATTAAATTTAAATTAAAAAAAGAATAAAAACAAAAAAAAATTAAATTATATTGATGAGATGTATTTCAAAGCACAAGAGCTAAGAAAATAAAATAGGGACATATTGATTATTTCAAAAAAGCTTGATTAAAACTATAGTTCCAGTTGTGACTCTAGAT
>NW_005369872.1:0-1313 GCF_000412655.1 Myotis brandtii
CTGAGGCTACCCAGCAGGAGCTATGAAGAGATCTTCACATTCATCTTCTTTGTTTGGGATTTGGAGGTGCCCAGATGAGGCTCAGCTGTGAAGCAATGCAAGCTGCTGTGGTGCCTTGGGCCTTCTTTTGGAAGTTCTGGGTCTCTCTGACCCAGCTTCAGTTTGTTAGGGAAGTTTCAATTGCCAAGGGCCAGGCCTTTCATATGCAAAAGCCTCTGTGCACAGCTTGGGTGGGGCGGTGTTTCAGGGAATCAACAAGGCAGAGCAAACAGCTGTGGCTGATCCTCAGTCCTACCCTAAGAGGCCCCGAGTCTCAGTGTCCCTGTAATCACTGCAAGCACCCCTGAGAGAAAGCCGCCCTCGAGTTCCGACCGATGCCAGACAGTCCAGTTTCTCCCCGTATGAGTCTGAGTTCCCAGAGACTTGCCTGGAACTGGAGTTCAGAGCATTCGGGAGCTTGTGACTCCCTCCTGATTGAAAAAGACAACTGCGTCCTCAGTTGCCAGCCCTTTCTGCGTGTGCCTCTGTACCTCTGCACTTTACTTCCGTTCCTCCTCTGAGTCTCAGTGTGCTTTTCTCTTTCCTTCTAGTTGTAGAATTTCCACTCAGCCAGCCTTCCTGTGGTTCTGGATGATGTCCGTTTTGTCTTTTAGTTGTATTTTTGAAGTGGTTGTGGGAGGCAGCAATTTCCGGTGTTTAACTATGCCGCCATCTTGGTTTCAATCTTTATAACTTTATTATGTACGAGTAGCTTTTTACTCCTATAATAACAGTAACTAATGTGGAAAGCCCTCCACAAACACAGTCAACATTGATAATGTAGTTTTGAAGCTCACATCAACCTACAATATTTGAGTCACACTAAACATTTTGTATATTTCCCTTCTAAAATAATAAAATAGAACATTCAGAAATCATTTGCATTTTATCAGCACTCCCTCCCCCCCATAAAATAGGTAGACACTCCATTAAGCCAAGATTTAAATTAGTTTTTTCCTAGCATCTTTGAGTATTAAAAATAACCTCTTGTATTTTGTAAAAGCCTGGAATCACTGAGAGATTTATGCAAGGGCTGAGAGATAGAAATAGATATGCAGAGGCAGAGGAGAGGAGAGAGAGAAAGGAGAGAGAAGTCAGTTTTTTCCTTTTTCTCTTTTCAGTGTGGGGTCTAGGAGCAGAAACAGTGAGTCACAACAGACTTCTAGGAGGAGGGTAGAGGTCTGCAGGTTGCCAAAGAAGTGAAACATTGACCCCACTATTTTTTAAAAATAAACTTTGATTTATTGATTTTGAGAGAAAGAGAGAGAGAGAGA
>NW_005369873.1:0-1250 GCF_000412655.1 Myotis brandtii
AAAAAGGTAGATTAATTAGGGACTTTGGGACTCAAAGAACAGAGCAATGAATACCTTTGGGTTGTCTTTTTGCCTCATATATGCCAAACTGAAGAGACCAGCAGCCTGGAAATACCAATGGGTACATATGAAAAAAGCCCCCCAAAAGTCTGCTCTCTCTAGCCAAAGGACCAGGAAAGGAGCAAGACAGAATCTTTCAAATAATAGCTGTTCTACTCCAGACAAACATCACAGAAAATCTATGGCTCCACTATCATTTACATCAGCAAAGGCCAAGTAGGAAGCCTAGGCTCCCACAAGCACGGGGCTCTAATAAAGAGCTCCAACACCCAAAGGGGTGAACATAAATGAAGCCAAGTAGGGAGCCAGGAATTTTATCCCCTTCCTAGAGGCCCAGTGCATGAGATTTGTGCACTCTGGAGGGGTTTCTCAGCCCGGCCTGTGCCCTCTCACAGTCCAGGAGCCCTCAGGGGATGTCCGACTGCCGGCTAGAGCCTGCTCCCCACTGGGAGCGGGCCTAAGCTGGCAGTCGGACATCCTTAGTGCTGGCTGAGCGGTGCTACCCCTGTGGGAGTGCACTGACCACCAGGGGGCAGCTCCTGCATTGAGCCCTGGTGGTCAGTGTGCATCATAGCGACTTGTCATTCTGCCATTTGGTCAATTTGCATATTAGCCTTTTATTATATAGGATGATATCAATTGGGCAACTGGACTTCTATCCCTGCCCAGCAGTAATAAGATGTCCATCCCCCTCCCTGGTGTCAAAGGAGGCCTAATGGAGAGTCAGGACTTTATAACATTGTCTGACATGGTTCTAAGTGGATGTAGATAAAATGTTTAAGACATAAGTAGGGGAGAGTAAAGGGACATAAAGAGAGGTAAGGTTTCTATACGTCACTCAAACTGGTAAAATAACACCACCAGTGGATTGTGATAAGTTATGTATAGATAATGTAAAACTAAGAGCAACCAATAAAAATGCTATATTAAAAGATACACTTTTTTAAAAAAGATAGATGAATCAGAGTGGAATTTTAAAATATGTTTCAATAACATACAGAAAGGCAAGGAAAAGAAGACAAATGAAAATGGCTGACATATCCTAACATATCAATAATTACATTAAATATAAATAGCCTAAATATACAAATTAAAAGACAGAGATCAGCAGGTTGGAATAGTCAGACTTACCTATCTGCTGTCTACAAGAAACTTTTATTAAATATATTTTATTGATTTTTCACAGAGAG
>NW_005369874.1:0-771 GCF_000412655.1 Myotis brandtii
CCAGTAAGGGCTTAAATAATATTTTTTAATGGAATTGAGTTGCATTTGGAAAAGGAATACATGATTTTGATCATGTGTGACTGCAACAGTCACAAACCAGACAGGAAAATGGAAACTGCATTAGGAATTCAATGGAGAGGATTTTACATAAGAAATTGAGTACTAAGATGTTAGAGGGCAAATGAGATCCCAGCATGGACTCAAATACAATAACTCCAGGAGGCAACTATTCCTCCTAGGGCCAGGGAGCATGAGGGAAGAGGTAGGGGTTAGCAGAACATAGAGTCTAGAAGAAGGGCCCCAGAAAACTTGGTAACACTGGTTCTCCCTCATCTCCATGATCATTGTATTAAATAATAGACTTATAAAGCAAAGGTGTTTCAGTGCCTCTCAGTGTCTGGTCAGAGTATGTGCTTCTTGTTTTTATTATTTTACTAGAGGCCTGGTGCACAGATTCATGCACCGGTGGGGTCCCTCGGCCTAGCCTAAGGAGATCAGGCTGAAACCAGCTCTCTGACATCCCCTGAGGGGTCCCGGATTGTGAGAGGGCACAGACCAGGCTGAGGGACCCTACCAGTGCACGATCGAGGCCCCGGCTGGCTGGGGAGGGCTCCAGGAAGTGTCTGGTCCATCTCGCCCAATCCTGATTGGCTGGACCCTAGCAGCAAGCTAACCTACTGGTTGGAGCGGCGTCTGCCCGGTGGTCAGTGTGCATCATAGTGATTGGTCAAAGAGTTGAACAAACAGTTGGACACTTAGCATATTAGGCTT
>NW_005369875.1:0-849 GCF_000412655.1 Myotis brandtii
GTTTATTTTCTCTTTAGTTTCCATTACCCTAGGAGCTATATCAGTGAAGAAATTGCCTCAGCTTCTGTCTGAAATTTTGCTGCCTGTGGGTTCCTCTAATATTTTTATTGTTTCCCTTCTTACATTTAAGTCCTCTATCCATTTTGAGGTTTTTTTTTTTTTGTGCATGGTGTAAGTTGGTGGTCTAGTTTCATTTTTTTGCATGTGTCTGTCCAAATTTTCCAGCACCATTTATTGAAGAGACTGTCTTGACTCCATTGTATCCTCCTTTGTCAAATATTAATTGAGCATAGCGGTTTGGTCAATTTCTGGGTTCTCTATTCTATTCCATTGGTCTATATGTCTGTTCTTGTGCCAGTGCCAGGCAGTTTTGACAACAGTGGCTTTGTAATTCAGGTTGATATCTGGTATTGAGATCTCTCCTACTTTGTTCTTCTTTTTCAGGGTTGCTGCAGCTATTCGGATTCTTTTTTTTTTTATTCCAGATGAATTTTTGGAGAGGTCGTTCTAGGTCTGTGAAATAAGCTGTTGGTATTTTAATGGGAAGTACATTGAATCTATAGATTGCTTTGGGGAGTATGGACATTTTAATGATGTTGATTCTACCAATGCATGAACTGGGTATGTTCTTCCATCTGTTTATGTCTTCATCTATCTCTTTTTTCAGTGTCTTGTAGTTTTCTGAGTATAGATCTTTGATGACCTTAGTTAAGTTTATGCCTAGGTATCTTAATATTTTTGGTGCAATGGTAATGGGATTGTTTTTTTTTCTCTTTCTGTGAGTTCATTATTGATGTACAAAAAGGCCATACATTTCTGGGTGTTAATTTAGTATCCTGCTACATTGCC
>NW_005369876.1:0-246 GCF_000412655.1 Myotis brandtii
AGGGGGTGGTGCCGCAACCTCTCCATCGACCCTGCCTCGAGTGTGACAGGGGGCGGTCCCCAACCTCCCAATCGGCCTTACCCTGAGCGTGACTGAGGGTGGCATTGCAACCTCCTGATCCGCCCTGCTCTGTGCATGACAGGGGCGGCTCCCCAACTCCCCAATCGGCCCTGCTCTGAGCCCGACCAGGAGCTGCGGGGCAGGCACCTAGGGATTGGGCCTGCCCTCTGCCACCCAGGAGTGGGC
>NW_005369876.1:337-1415 GCF_000412655.1 Myotis brandtii
AAATTTTTGTGCACCGAGCCTCTAGTTTAAAATAAAAGACAAAAATTAGTTAGTGTGTGTGTATGTGTGTGTGTGTGTGTGTGTGCGTGCGCATGCATACACGTGTGCTATTACTTATCAGACAAAACAAATTCATCTATGTTGCTGGCTCTGTTTGGTTTGGTTTGCTTTCTCCAACCCATTCCCACCACCCCTGAGCTATTAGGGATCTTGCAAACTAGTCTAAGTAAGAGGCCTTGAATGACCTATAGAATGCAACCATGGTGTCATTCCTTTTAAACAAAGCATATCAAATGTTTCAATGCAAAAAATTATTTATGAAACTCTCTAAACCCACTTAAAGTAAATTATGAGTAGACATTGTGGATCAATGTATATTTTGTGAGCTAGTTTTAACTTTTTCTTTAGCTTCATGTAAAATTAAAATATGCAAATGTTTATATAGAGAATAACGTACTCAGTATCCATTTTATGAATGTATTAGAAAATTCTAATAAGTTTGCTAGTTTGGCTTGATTGACTTTATTCTATTAAAAGATTGGCAGAAATACAAGTTTTGCCTTAGGCCATGTGTTCTTTCAATCAATATCAAAATGTTGTATGTTTTTTTTTTAATTTAGCTTTGTTTCCCCAATAGCATTATGCAGCCTAACTAAATCGTCATGTTAAATTGCACAACTAAAAGCATTCATAAATGTCCACATCAGATTTTTGACATGCCAGAAACATTTGATATTTTATTTGTATGTTTCTACTCTTTTCCTGTATGAGTTTAAATTTTAATGTTTTTGCTGAAACTGTCTTATAATTTTTATTTTGCCTGTGTGCTCCCTTTAATAATACTAGTGAAACAAGGCTTAAAGTATAACCTGAGGCATGATTCATGCCTGTGCATTAGAATGTGACTTATTAAAAAAAAAAAAAAAGCCCTACCTGGTTTGGCTCACTGGATAGCGCGTCGGCCTGGGGACAGAAGGGTCCCAGGTTCGGTTCTGGTCAAGGGCATGTACCTTGGTTGCAGGCGCAGGCACATGGGGGGTATGCAGGAGGCAGCTGATTGATGCTTCTTTCTCATTGA
>NW_005369877.1:0-486 GCF_000412655.1 Myotis brandtii
CCAGTCAGTGTGGCATTGTTGTGAACAGTAATGTCTGGGATACAGTAACAGCAAGTATCAGAGCGCAGAGGACACTTCAGGCGGGCCAGGCACAGCGGGCAGCGCTTTTGCTTCGTCAATATCAACCCCCTGAGGGTGGTTCTCCACTGTGTTATTTGCACCCATTTAACAGATGGGGAAACCGAGGCACAAGTGGATGGTGCCACCTGCCCAAGGTCACGCTGATTCAAACCCGGGCTATCTGACCCCGAAACAGGCCGCCTCTCAGATCATGGGTCAAATAGGAGAATAGGAGTCAGGCTGAATTTTCCTCCCCCAAGTCCGACTCATAAATTACAAATAATACAGATGGAAGTAGGACATGCCCATTCGTGTGCCCCCCTGGTTCTGTTGGCAAATCCCCAGTTTGTGGGCACCCACTTGGTGTGGATCTGCCCGAAAGGGCTGGGGCACACCCTGTCTGTGGGGGAGCTGAGACAACGTTCC
>NW_005369877.1:532-1441 GCF_000412655.1 Myotis brandtii
ACCCTGCCCCTGGGCTGTCAGCTCCACATATGTTCACACCCAGCTGTCCCCCGCCCCCAGCGCCCACGGGGATTTGGTGTGAGTGTGGTGGGTAGGGAGGTAGGAGGAGAGCAAAGTCCGGCATCCCGAGGCCCATTAGCCACGGAGACTCCGCAGACAGAACCCAGCAAGTTCCTTCCGCCCCGTAGGGTGTGAAGCCAGCACATGGGGCCACGTCACTCCCCTGTCCTCTGTTCTGCACCAGGCGCCCGGCCGTGCTGCTCCTGAGGGCTCTCCCTCACGTCTGCGGGGAGAACGCTGAAGGCCAGGCTGCCCGGCTCCTGATCCACAGCAGAGCCGAGCGGGAGAGTGTGACGGACCCTCAGCACCAGCGGCGGGTACAGCCTGTTGTGTGGCTTTAGCTGGAAGTCACAGCGTGGCCCGTGGCTCACGGTCATCTCTGGGCACCTCCTGGGAGAGCTGGCGGCCTTTGGGAAGCCCTGGGGCACGTCCCAGTCTCCTCCCCGGCCCTGCCTTGCTCCAGCCCCGGTTAGAGTGACGTTGGAGAACTGGTTTCACCTTCTCCTGGAAGGAACAGGTCAAATGGGGCAGGAAGGGCCTGGCCTCTGGGCCTGGACTCACGGGGAACTGTCCGACAGGCTGGGTAGCTGGGCCTGTGGCCATGAAGCCGGGACTCTGAGGCCTCCTCAGGAAAAGCACCCCGTTCCGCCCCCTACCCCAGCTGCGCGTGGTTGAGCAGGTGGCCTTCTGAGCAGGTGGCTCTGGGTTCCGTTCCTGCTGCTGCTCCGCACCAGTGGGTGGCCTGGGCTAGTCGGTCCGCCTCCCTAAAGGCCGGAGTCCTCATTCATAAAATGGGGATAATCGTTCCCACTGCCCGGCCGGCGTGGCTCAGTGGTTGAGCCTCGACCT
>NW_005369878.1:0-602 GCF_000412655.1 Myotis brandtii
TCGATCACTGGTCTGAGCTGCGTAGGCAAGGTTCCACTTTCATGACGCTGTCCACAGAACCGAACTCCACAATGGTTGGAAACTCCTGCTGATGTGGCTCAATACCGCTCACAGTGACATTCGAACTTTCACCCTATTGCTTCTGATCGTTTTTTTCTATAGTTTCCGGCTTCGTGACTCATAGCTTGGACATTCTCAATACTACAAACTCAAAGCTCATTTTACCCATTATCACACATCAATCAGCGCTGCCGGCTCTTAGAAAGCACGGCAACTCGAACAACTGCAATCCTACTACCCAGATCAAAGTTGAGTAGAATAAGTAACTGTAACCAAAACAGCCAGCTTCATTGCTGTGTGGCTAAACCACCCGAGAAATCATCTGTGTTCGTGAAGCGTGTCTTATGAAACCGAAACCAAGTCACCATGTCGATTCAACCCACTGCCGCCGCCGTGTTCAATGAGTTTCAGTTCGGACGAGCACCAAATCTTATCGCCATCTTACGAAGGCTATCATGATATCGACGGGGACGTGGAGGAGGAGCGCGATATGCTGCGCGACGGTTCACACTATCACGAACTGCGTCTGCTGGTTAACGACA
>NW_005369878.1:2366-2862 GCF_000412655.1 Myotis brandtii
AATCTAGAACACAAGACATTCGACACGAATCTTTATTCGGTGAAAACAATCCACATGGCCGTGTCACAGCAAGGAAAGTTATGTGAAACGCGAAAATACGCGACGGCAGCACAAACACGACGAGGGAAAATACCGATTATGCTAACACAAAGTCCAGAGCGGAAACCTCACCTGAGTAACGTCCGCACGTCACGGAAACACGAGTACCTGCAACAACAAAATAAAATATCAATTACACGGTTCTACGCCACAATCACCAACAAGACAAAATACATACAACAATCAGACTACGAGTTCAGATCACATGGTCACATGTCCCTATCGTAGAAGGCAACATCACATATTGGCAATTGATTAACAATAAATCTTCCACAAACCACACTCACCGGGATAAGACAAGACAAGCCAAGACCAACGCGCGAAGCATACAGCCAGGCGGCGACTGCAAATAAAGTAGCGTCAGAAACATTGTGTTACAACGATACATGACCCCATT
>NW_005369878.1:2902-3673 GCF_000412655.1 Myotis brandtii
AGACGGACACGAAAATCCCAAAGTTGAATGTACATCACAAATAGCACAAGCGTTTCGATAAAAGACACGCGATGACTACAAATATGCACTCACCCGTTACACGTGCTAACCATCTGTCGTAAAACAAAACGCAACAACAAAATTAGGCGGGGAAAAGCGCCAAAATCACACAAACACAACTGAATCGCTCAGTCAAATGCTAATACATTGGACCAGTTAAACGTGAAGAACAAATTTCTTAAAAACACTTAGTCCTGACACTGTCTGAAACAAACAAGAACTCAGCCACCTGGTAGAACCGGCTAGCAAAACTGGATGGACTCATATCGGTCACGAAAGGACTTGAACACCTCGGCAAACACGAAGTGGACGACCACGAAAACACACGCCACTTGCCTAATCGATCTCTACTAGCGCATACGTCACTTCGTTCGACCGAAACGACAAAGGCGGGATCACGAAATATAGGCTTCGCAAATAGCAATCTACCTATTCGGCGCCTTAAGCCTCTAAACCCAAAATCATCGAGTGATTGCATCACCAGCGCTGAACTTCACCTATACACGTTCAATTACCTGAACGGAACCGCCGAGAAATATCGACGCATCAACTAGAAATGTAACAAGACATAGTGTCACTGAAGAGGCTGGCGTGAGGATTCGAAAAGACTGGTTGGCCTACGCTAATCTTGGAAACCACCGTCACATCCATCTTGCTACAAACTGCTGAGTGGAAGCTACGGCGACGGTTAGGGCAAAGGTAAGCATGATT
>NW_005369879.1:0-1554 GCF_000412655.1 Myotis brandtii
GGGCGCCCTCCCTGCCCTCCTCCAGCACAGCCCAGCCCAGGCCTGCATGGGCCTCAGGTGGGCTCCTCCGGCAGGATCTGGCAGGTGACCCTTTGGGGGCCAGTCTGGGGAGTGGGATTAGCAGAGGGGGCCTTCACTCTACATAGCAGGGAACTCTAAGCAGGAAGTTTCAAGTCAACACAATTTGTAAGTGAAATGCTTATTTAAGTGTATGGCCCCAACCCCAGATTCTTTGAGCAAATGCAAAACCTTTGAGTAAACTCTAGGGGGTCCTCTGCAGGAGTGAGGACGTGGGCCGACCCTGAAGTCACACCACCCGAAGGGGGAGTGGGAGAGGGCTACCCTGCCCGGCTAAAGCCATCGGGTGCTGAAGGCGGCCTCCACTCCCCGGAACCTGTGACTAAATTGTAACTAGGAACCTGCCTACGTGGGGCGGGGGGTGGGAGCTGGGTGTTCACTGGTGAGTCTAGGGGCCTGTGGCAACATCACAGAGGGAGCGGTGAGGGTGCTGGGAGGCATCCTGTCTGGACAGAGGCGTACAGTCACGCTGGGGACAGGCTGCAGTGCACTGTGCCTGTCTTTTCTGCACTGTGAGACGCTGGCCTGTGTCTTGGGCTTCCTCCCTCTGGCCACACAAGATGGCAAGAATCAGGTTTCCCACCCCACGCAGGCCAGGCCAGGTGGCAGAGGCAGCGGCACCACCGTATTCCCCCCTCATCTCACACAGTCTTCCATCCTCTGATCCTGGTGTCCCAGCTGGGCTCACAAACCAGAAAATGCGGCAAACACTGCAGACCAGCAGTGGACGGTGGCTTCACCATGGCCTCTGTGGTCCCACCTGCGGAGCAGGGTGCTGGGGGAGGGGCAGATAGAGGCAGCAGGCGCTGGGCCCTCTGGCTGGAGGAGCATAGGGCTGCCCGCCCCCAGCTCAACCGCCTGCCCTCTCAGGCCCTCCTTCCTCTCCCCTCTTCTCTAATTCTCTGCTCCTGAAAGCTCAGTGTCCCTCCCTCCTCACTGCACACCCCTCCCCTTCCCACTCTGGAAGCTGAAGTTTCTTGGAACTATTAGGATGTGGTCATGGTTCCCCTCCATCCCCACCTGGGGCAAAGTGGCACTCGCCCAGGGACCTGCCAGTGCCAGGCCCTCTGGGAGCGTCTGCACAGGGCACAGGCAAGCAACACCTACTTGCGAGTCTTCTTGCTTAGCTCACGATCATTTCCAGAGATTCCAGTGGGTGCAAGAGGCTCTGGGAGCCAGGCCCCTGGAAGCCAAGCCTTGCATCTGCCCAGGTGGCCCCGGGTCTGTCTGCCCTGCAGCTCAGGTGGTTGGATCCCAGAACCCTGGGGACCCACTTCCTGCAGCTCTGCTGCCCATCCTCCTCTGCATCCTCCAACCACAGGGATGGAAGGGCCCGACCTCAACAACCCGCAGCAACTGAGGGGTCCAGGCAGGAAGCTCCCCGCTGGGGGCTGTCCCTCCCCCTCCAAGTCCCAGCTCTCAGCTCCTCCTAACTTTGAGCTGAAATGTGTCCCCCTGAGCTCCAGAAAGCCCTGG
>NW_005369880.1:0-541 GCF_000412655.1 Myotis brandtii
ATATACACACACACATATATATATATATATACAAATTTTTTCTAAAATTCAAATTTACTATTATAAACACAATGTCTGGAAGTGGTTCCAGAAGGATCTGATAAGTTTCAAGCATGAACTGATTTTAGGGGGAGAGAATGTCTCTAATTTTCTCTACTTGACATGTAAGGTGAGAAAATGGTAACAAAGTTTCTGATTTATAATAACAACTATCATTTCCTGAGCACTTGATCAATTGTAACTATGCTTTATCAATTAACTCTTTTATGTATCACAATACTACTATGGGATTGGTACTGTCATTAAGTCCATTTTAATGGTCATAAAAACAAAGTTTAGACACATTAACTGATTTGCCCAAGGTCAGTAATCTAGTTAAGTCCCATAGTGGGATTTGAATCCATGTAGCTGAATCCAAAACCTGAACTTGCAGCAGCCACTATACATTTCTGCCCCATCCACTATCAACCAAGACTATGAATACATATATGTGTGTGTGTGTATGTGTGTGTGTGTGTGTGTATAAAATATAATCTAATAA
>NW_005369881.1:0-2646 GCF_000412655.1 Myotis brandtii
ATCCCCCAATCCAAGTGTCTGAAAACAGCACAGGGTTCTGTCCTGCTCACCTTACGCCCCATCATGGGTTGACAGGAACCATGGAACTCAGGGATCTAGGATGGGGGAGCAGCTGCCAACTTGAAGGTTGCTGGTTGCTGTGCCAGAAAGAGAGCTCCAATGCTCTGATGGAAAAGTGCACAGAGCACTTCGCCTCACCAGCCAGAACCATCGCATGGGCTCAGTCCCCAGTCACAATGGGCAGGAAATGCAAGCCTATCCTGTGGCTAGAAGACAGGGGGTTGGAGTATTTGATGAACAGCAGCAATGGCAGCCACATGGGGCTGAAGACAATTTGTTCTCTTTAGAGGCAAAATAAGACCAGGGTAGGAGAGGAAAGGACAAGAAAAATCAGAGCTGAAAAAAAAAAAGACCTCAGAGCCTCCTAAATGCGAGTCAGTGAGCCGAACAACTCTGGTCGCACTTGCTTGTTCACCTGGGCTGTAAATTTCTGTCATCTATTGTCATGGTGTTTGAAAAGCTGATTATGCACCATTCAGAGCGCTTCAACCCTTCTTTACTCTTAAACATTTACAGCACCTTTCCAATTGGGTGAGTTTCAGCAATCCTCCTCAGGTGAACTTATTCTCCAAGCTCTTGCTTCAGTGAGCAGAGGCATATAACCCTGGGGGACATACCAAACCGAGACATGAACTCCACAGCAGGCACAGCGGCACCGCAGTAATTCACCCAGTGATTCACGCAGTACTTCACGCATACCTAGCAGTCAGAACGGTGAATCCATAAAAAAACGACTCAGATTTCCTTTTAGGGCCTGACCCGAAAATGTGTTTTCCATTTATAGCCAACCTTTCCACTTTAGTCAGAGTCTTCCTTTGGGGCGGTGCTGTCCACTAGAACTTCCTGCAATGGCGGACATGCTCTCTATTTGTGCTGCCCAATATGGTAGCCATCAGCCACATGTGACTACCAAACACTTGAAACGTGGCTAACACAACCGAAGCTCTGGATTTTTTATTTTAATTTTAAATTCTTTAAATCTGAACAGCCACATGTGGCTAGTGGCTACCATTTTGGACAGCACAGCTTTGGAGTAAAAAGGAAACCCATAGCTCTGTATCCATCCCCTATTTTTGCTACACCAAGAAAAAATAGCAGTGGGCCAGAAAAACCCATAGAAACGCTGGTCATGGTGTGTTCAATTTCAGTATCTTCTTCTGACTCATACTGGCCTGCTCACATCTCCTATTCAGGGAAGAAGTAGGCGTGTGGCCCCTTTCGTCCACAAAGTCTAGATTGTTCCTTGTGTACGAGTGGCCTCTAATTGATTGGGGGGCGGGGGGTGAACCACTGACCAAAGGTATTCTCCATCCATAGGCTGCCCAGAGCCCAGGAAGGTGGCCTTGTGTGGAGTCTCTGAAGGAGCAGTGGTGATTGGCTAAGTCTACCAGGTGGCCTCTCTTGGAATTTTTAAAGTGTTGAGCAATCAGCAGTGAGAGGAGGTGAGAGCAGGTAAGCAGACGAAACGAAGACATTATGTGGTCCCTGACAGTTGTCCTGTTCTAATCCCAGTTCCCAAGCATATATATCTTTAAGCAACAAGCAAATAAAGTACTCTTTTCCTTAGGGTGGACTGAGTGACTATTTGTTTTGTGCTTCAAAAGGAACAAGTAGCTAAAATTCCTCTAATTCAGAATTTCTCAACCTGGCACTATTGGCATTTGAGGCCAGACACTTCCTTTTGGGGGATAGGGGCTGCCCTGTGTACTGGGGGATGTTGAGCACCATCTGTGGCTTTACCCACTAGATGCCAGGAGCACTGTTCCCCCCCACCCCAATTATGATAACCAAATGTCCCTTGGGGTGGGGGGAGACAAAAATCCCCATTCCCTACCCCCTTAAGAATCAATTCTGTAACTGTGTCCCAAGTCCACCTCCTCTGGCCTCCTTGAAGACAAAAATATAAAAGCAGCAATTTATTCCTAGCAACATCACCGCTTTCCCTCCTTCTCTTCCCCAAGCTAAATAAAGATCGCTTTTTTAGTCTTTTTCCTAGAATCTGCTTCACAGATATTGATGGCGACAACTAAAAATGAGCCTGGAACCATTTGGTCAGAGGGACCCTGTTCTCTTAACTACCTATTTTTAGAGACGGGGAGGACAGGCAGATCCGTGCAGCCTGCAGCGTGGCAGCTCCCCGGGCAAGGAAGGGCACCTCAAGCTCAGCGCTGGGCTGAGCCATTCTTCCCATGAGCTGATTCAGACCCACTGAGCAACAAACTGCTAATTTACAAAAAAATAAATAAATAAAAGAAAGAAAGAAGAGGGAAATGATCCTTTAAGGCCATCAGCATTTGTCTCTTCCCATCTCTCTGAATGTTCCAACTGTTTCTGGGATCTCTCCACTTGGTATTCTCATGAACACCTCACCAACACCTCCTGTCTTTCTCCTCAAATCATTGTTTTTGCCAGTGTTTTCTATCGTGTCCACCTAGTCTCTCCAGCCAGAAGTCTGAGAGCAGGTCATCTTCTGAAATGACTTGAAAGGAAGAGGTTGGTAGAAGATTCTGGAGAGAGAGACCGTGGCCAGTTCGGGGAGGACTTTGTGTGATGTACTAACCAAGGCCTTTCAGTGCTGACAACGCC
>NW_005369882.1:0-1116 GCF_000412655.1 Myotis brandtii
TTAAGTTCCTTCTCATCTTTGTATATTGTCTATTCCTTGCAGTCATCTTATTGTCAGTTCCCTCCTATTTGAAATACTCCTGGTATAATCTTAAATGTCACCCGCTCAAGAGAACCTTCACTAAGCACTGCATGTAAACAACGAAGGCATTCATGTGCTGTTCTGGCCCTCGGCATAACATTGCCCTGGGCAGGTGCGCAGAAATGGGAAATAGGTGCTCTATTAGTTTTCTAGGGCTCCAGGAACAATTACAATACACTTGGCAGTTAAAAAAAACACACAAAAAAACACCCAGAAACCCATTCTCTCAGAGTTCTGGGGTCTAGACGTCTGAAACTGCAGCATAGGCAGGTCTGTGCTGCCTCCTAAGGCTCCAGGGGAGAGTTCTTCCTTGCCTCTACCAGACCTGGGACGCCATGCATTGTTTTGATTGACAGCATGATTCTAACCTCTCTGCGCCCATTTTCACATGGCCTTCTCTGTGCCTCTGGGTGTCTTCCTTTCTCTAAGGGCTGGAGACCAATTCCAGCATGTCATCATTTCAAGAGTTTCATCAAAAGGTTGATGAGACTTGGGGACTCAACAGGGTTGAGTCACACATGTAGTCACCTGTTGGGAATGGCTAAAGGCATTTCCCCAAACCTGAACCTGAATAGGAAACTGATTGTGGCTGCCAGACAGCTAAAAGGCATCTTAATCTACATGTTTATTGCCTCCTACTGGCCAAACACCTGAACAGCCGTAGGCTAATTCCCCCCATTCTGACATTGGACTCTGTACCAAACCCTGACCCTTTGAAGTGTATATCTCCACCTTGTCTCAGGACAAATTGTGTTAATAAAAAGCATGGTGTCCTGGGGATGAAGGGAGAGAACCTAAGACCTTAGACTTAAGATCTTGGATCTTAGTTCCTTTAGCTAAGCTCCTCTGACCTCCAATGTCTTTCAAAATTATATCTCGTCTCCGGACTCCTTATTAGTCTCTGGATTCCTATGTCATCTACCCACAGCCTTCTCCAGATTCCTGAACTCTTCTTGATGCTGGGACAAGAACCCTGGCATCTAAGGATAATGGTCATTGGATTTAGGGCCCCAACTAATACAGGATGATCTCCTC
>NW_005369883.1:0-1384 GCF_000412655.1 Myotis brandtii
AATTACCATGTTTGTCTATTATTAGATAGGATAAAGCATTACAAAACTGTAAGTTACTTATATATCTTGTATATCTGTGTTAATTTATCTGTGCTTTGTTTTTGCTTTTCTTTTCTCAGTTATCCTTTGGAGTTAAGTTTTAAGCATGCTAATACTGATAACTTATTTTGTTGTTATGGAAGATGATTTGCTTTGCTTTTTGTGGGAATGGGCCATTGATAGCTACTAATATTAATTTAATAATGATTTTGTTTAAATACTTGCTGCCACTGAAAGTAAGAATCCAGAAGTTTTGAGAGAAAGAAAAAAAATAGTACTCAAAAATGTTAAATAAAACAATTAACTGATTATGATAATTCTAAATTAGATTTTTCGTGGAAAAATTATCCTGTAGTACATAGTATATACACTGTAGTTTTTTTCTCATTTCCTTCAGTTTATTCTATATTCAGAGGTAATGTTATGATGAAATGTTCTGAAATTATTAGCTCTGAACTAGAAAGTAATTTTTCTATCAAATATTCTGTTCTATGGTATACAGATTGCAAATGAATAAGAACTTCTTACTGAAAAAATACTAAGATTAAATATTAACACATTGTATACGGGAAATGTATTTATACATTTTACGTTGACTGGTAAACACAATTTCCAGTGAGTTTTCCAGTATTTGTCTGTTTAAAATTTAAGAAAAATAATTCAGTATACATTTTATAGTAAATCACAAAAAGTTTCATTGAAAAAAAAATATGTAAAACTAAAGTTATTTGAGGCGAGGAAAAAATGGCGACCAGCAGGAAGGTAGGGAGGGAGAGAGTGTGAGAGTGCAAGGAAGTGATAGAGGAGTGGAGTGTGTGGTGTGGTGTGTGTGTATGAGCTAGGGACAGCTAGATTCTGCAGGTCTTCTAAGGGGCTGCTAAACCGGGCAGTCTTAGGCGGCAGAGTCCCGCTGCAGGCGCTGACACTCCTGGGCAGCCAGCCCAGGCACAGCGACCACGCCATCTTGGGAAACAGAGCTGCTTGAGACTAGGATCCTGGCCTCAGCACCACCCAGTCTGATCTCAGACGCATACCAGGACCCTGCAGCCACTGGGGACAGAGACCTGTGACCACAGCTACAGACCTGCGGACACCAAAAGTTCAGAGATCCCCGAGGCAGATCCGTGAGTAACAGAGCCCATCCCCCCTTCCCGCAGGCTTGCTGGCAGCGCCATAGTAAATGATAGACCCACCCCTTGCCGGGGCCTCAGCGCTGCAGGAACTTTGGCCTGGAAGTGCTCGAGCACCTTGGAACTGATCCTACGTGCACTGCCGGCTTCAGAGCCCTGGGCTGGGAGCAATTGCACAAAAGGGAATTTGTCCACGTAGCACAGGCCCAGGGACC
>NW_005369884.1:0-1156 GCF_000412655.1 Myotis brandtii
CTGGTGCATGAATTCATGCACCAGGCCTCTAGTTTCTATATATAAGCTACAGACTTTAGGCAAATATGTTTTTTTAAAAAAACGTTTTATTGATTGTAATTTACAGAGAGGAAGGGAGAGAGAGAGATAGAAACATCGTTGATGAGAGAGAAACATGGATTGATTGCCTCCTACATGCTCCCCATACTGGGCCCGGGAATCGAACCCACAATCTTTAGATTCACAGGGCAAAGCTCAACTAACTGAGCCAGTCCAGCCGGCTCTGCCCATTCTCAACAGGAGACATGCAGTCAACCTAGGATAAGTTTCCGGTTTCAGAAAAACAGTTTAAAACACCGTGCTATAAGCATTAAAAATGGGTTTCTACCCAACCATGAGCGTCAGTGAGGACAGACTTAAATGTAGCTGAAAACACAGTATTCTATGCAAAATGCCCCGTGAAGAAGAACATAGAATGACCCAATGTACAAAAGACGAAAAAAAAATAGTCTACAGCTCACCTATGAGAAGGGCCACTCTGGTAGTGGCGATCTTACAGAAATAAACTTTACCAGAAGAACGAAATGATAAGATTATTAGCCTTCGAGTAGGGACAAAGTTGTACCATTTGGGGAAAAGTCAGGGAACCAAAAATCTCCATTGCATGCGATTTTTATTTCAGGTTGTGCATAGAAAGACAGCCACTGAGCTATTGATGTCCGGGAAGAAAATATTCTCAAAGGATTAAAAAGCATTTAAATTGTCTTTAATATATATATTTTTTATTGATTTCAGAGAGGAAGGAAGAGGGGGAGAGAGAGAGAGAGAAACATCGATGATGAGAGAGAATCATGGATCGGCTGCCTCCCGCACGCCCCCTACTGGGGATCAAACCCACAACCCGGGCATGTGCCCTTGACCGGGAATCCAACCATGACCTCCTGGTTCATAGGTCGACGCTCAACCACCGAGTCACACCACCCACTGGGCTAAACTGTCTTTAAAAACTAGATCCAGAACAGCATGAACCAGCTCGAGATATAAAAACGATCCATCCATGGGGCATTTCAGAGCAAATTCAACAGCCCCCAAAACAGCCTTATCACACATCCCGAACTTTCTACTGCACAGAAAGCCACGGTTAAATTTCATGTTGCCGTCAAATTCCCCATAAACA
>NW_005369885.1:0-1827 GCF_000412655.1 Myotis brandtii
GACCTGCTTTGAGTGGTTTTCCTGTAGGTGCTTCTTGAAGGCTGTGGGGGTTTGCCAGAGCTCTGCAGCAAGTGTGTCAGTTTTGTATATGACAATGTAAGTGAAAACAGGTCAGTGTCCTGGACTAAACAGTCAGATGCTGCATGTTTTAAAATTTGTTGTGGCACACAGGTTGAACATCGCCGATATAGAATGTTCTCTGGATAAGTTACTCCATCATCCCAATGTTTATCAATGTCTTGATTTAGCTAAGAGCTTAAGCTTGGCTTTAAATGATTTTGTGCCATTTGACCCTCTTATAAGCTGCTACTCTGTGTATTAATCTGAATTCTTCCAAATTCAGGCTGAGCCCCCACATGACTCCTCATTGAAGTGCTCCTTAAAGGATACCTGTGCTAGGAGTTACACTGTATTGAAAGTACTGATGGGGCTCCAGGCAGGCTGCCCCCAAATATGCCCATGTGTCATACTGGTTGTTTTTAATAAGTTACTTGAGAAAAAGCTTGAGAAGAACACTCTGAGTTTCTTCTCTCTGCACCGGAAGTTACACATCCTCATCGCCAAAAATAGGGAATTCAGGACCCAGAGGCCTATACAAATAAGTCTCATTAATTCTTTACTAATTTATTCCCTAAACCAAACTCTGCTTAGATTCTTCACTGATTAGTCTCTTTGTTTTATCCATTCCTCACAAATATATTGTTACTCTGTCTACAAAGTATAAAAGCCACCTGCTTGGGACATTTCCTTAAGTCCCTTTTCTGTGAGAACACCATAAATACGTATTAAATTCTTTATTTTCTCTTGTTAATGTGTCTTGCCTCACTGCACTTCTTAGACTAACCAGAAGAACTAAGAAGGGAAGGGGATATTTTCCCCCTCTCCACAGTAACCATATATGTACATGGTTATAGACATAATGAACTATATGTTTGTAAACAATATATATTTAATTTTTTACCCAGACTGGGCAAAACAGTTCATTCTCTAGTTTTCCTTTAAGAAATTGTGTTCTCGGATGTTACAGTCGTGTTTTCTGAGTTCACGTCTCTGCCAGCGCTGCCCCGATGGCCTCCCAAATCCGAAACCCAGCTGCCCCAGCGTCACCGCAGCTGGTAAAGGAGCCCAATCCAGAGGGGTCGCCGCCCAGGCCTGTGGGCAAGCGGTTACAGCAGGAGCTGATGACCCTCATGACATCTGGGGACAAAGGAATTTCTGCCTTCCCTGAATCAGACAACCTTTTCAAATGGGTGGGGACCATCCATGGAGCAGCTGGCACTGTATACGAAGACTTGAGGTATAAACTCTCCCTGGAGTTCCCCAGTGGCTCCCGGAACAACACACCCACGGTGAAATTCCTCTCGCCCTGTACCACCCCAACGGAGACACCCAGGGTGACATCTGCCTGGACATCCTCAAGGACAAGGGGTCTGCCCTGTGTGACGCCAGGACCATCCTGCTCTCCACCCAGAGCCTGCTAGAGAACCCAACATCGATAGTGCATTGAACACACTTGCTGCAGAGCTCTGGCAAAACCCCACAGCCTTCAAGAAGCACCTACAGGAAAACGACGCCAAGCAGGTCTCCAGCCAAGAGCCCTGACCTGGGCTGCCCAGCCTGTCTCCTTGTACCGTCTTTTTACTTTTTCCTTGGATGGTCTGTCCTTGCCTTGATTTCTGTATAGGACTCTATCTTCAGCTGTGGTGTCACATTTGTTTTGTGTCTTCTGTTTTTTAAATTAAGTCTCTGGTTGAGCCTCTGTGTTGTGGTGTCACATTTGTTTTGTGTCTGTTTTTTAAAAAATATATATTTTATTGATTTTTTTTA
>NW_005369886.1:0-1247 GCF_000412655.1 Myotis brandtii
CGTCTGTCTCTCAGGTGATCCCCTGACCTGCCTCTAGGGAGCCCCTCTCTTTCCTTTTCTGGACCCCGTGATGCTGCCCAGGCAGCCTGTCCCAACAGATACTGGTTGAGCCCCCACTGTGACCCAGGCACGCTCACAAGGGTTTGGAGGGCCCCCAACCCTCATCCCTGACCTTTCGCCTCCAAGTCCCTCCTTGGGGTAGAGTGAGGGAGGGCCATCCTTTGACCTTGAAACTCAAAGCCAGACCATTGTAAACAGAACTTGCCCCCAAGAGCATGGGTTCCAGAGCCAGACTCCTTGGGTTTAAGTCTCCGCTCTGCTGTGTGCCCTGGGCCAGGCGACTCCCTTTTCTGTGCCTTGGTTTCCTGTCTGTGCAAAGAGGCAGCAGCGTGTACCTCGGGGCTGACTCCCTGTGCTTGGCGAACAGTAAACGCTCAATAAATGTTGCCATTATTACTTTCCCTCTCAGAAAGCCTGGCTCTTCTTTAAAAATTTTATTTTTTAATCACAATTAACATTCGATATTATTTTGTATTTTAGGTGTACAGGGTGTACAGCCTATTGGTTAGGCAATCATATACGTTACAAAGTGATCCCCCCGATATTTCATATACCCACCTGACACCCTACCCGTTGTTACGATGTTGCATTCCCCAGGCGGTACATTCCACCCCTGTGACTGCTTTGTAACTACCTATTTGTACTTGGTCCCTTCACCTTTTTCACCCAACTCCCAACCCCCCGCCCTCTGGCAACCATCAGTTTGTTTTCTACATCTACGAGTCTGTTTAAATTCTGTTTGTTCATATCTTTTTGTTATGTCACATTCCACATATAAGTGAAATCATATGGTATTTGTCTTTCTCTGACTTATTTCTCTTAGCATAATACCCTCTAGGTCAGCCGTGGGCAAACTACGGCCCGTGGGCCGAATCCGGCCCGCTTGAAATGAATAAAACTAAAAAAAAAAAAGACCGTACCCTTTTATGTAATGATGTTTACTTTGAATTTATATTAGTTCACACAAACACTCCATCCATGCTTTTGTTCCGGCCCTCCGGGCCAGTTTAAGAACCCATCGTGGCCCTCGAGTCAAAAAGTTTGCCCACCCCTGTCCTAGATACACCCCCGTGGGGCTGCTTCTCCCCGTCCCTGCTGCCGAGAGGCTAGGCCAGGCCACCATCACGCATGTTCCACAATCTTTTATTTACTTGTCTTTTTAAAAAAATATATTTTATTGATTTTTT
>NW_005369887.1:0-1279 GCF_000412655.1 Myotis brandtii
ACCAACACGTCCGTCTAAGCCTCCGCCATTTTTTTCCATTCAAATCTATCTATTTTCTAAAAGTGTCTGGTACTCATTGCCTTCTCTCCACATCTATTGCCTCTCCTCTCCTGTTTAGACCCTTCTGTTTTCTCCTTTAAAAGGGATTCTAAAGCTTGTGACCCACCTCAGTGCCTGCTCAAAGCTCCAGGATTCCCTCTTAGCCATCACATACCTGCCAAAGCACTGCATTTGGGCTCCCAAGAAGCCAGCCACAAAAGGCCACCTACTTGAGAAAAAGTTCCTTATTTGATTTATTCAGAGATCATAGAGGCCAACACAACTACAGACCAGAGAAGAAAATCTGGCTCCACTGCTGTTAAATCCAAATTCAAAAACTGAGGCCCCTTGAGCTTCCTGCGGGGAGATTTTACTATTTCCCCAGAGATAGAGCCACCTGAAGCTAGTCTGGCTGTGCTAGTCTGGATTTTCACATTTTGTTGTTTTCCTCAACAACAGTGGGGGAAACAGGTTGGAATTTAGGCTCGTCAATACAGCTTCCTTAGGTTTTATTTCCCCTCTAGTTTCTCAAATATTCTCATACTTCCCATTCTCCCCTCAGTTGTCAGTGTGAACTTTCTTATACTTAATCAGACTCCTTTCCTCCCATCTCCCATAGGCAACACTCAGCTGAGAACATAAACAGATGTGGGTTGTTGGGTGTGGGGAGATGTAACTTGTGGTTCTTCCTATTAAAACGTGAGGGCTCTGTAATGCACCCCCCTCCTGCCCAGTCCATTAGGAAAGCTCTTCAAGCATCTGATATTCCTGGCCAGATTGTGGGCTTCATGATGCTCCCCTCACTTTGTCTCTGGATCCACTCCATTCATCAGTTTATTTTGTTATTTAGAGTCAACATATGAGTGGGATCATGTGATACTTGTCTTTCTCTGACTTATTTCACTTAGCATGATACTCTCCAGGTCCCTCCATGCTGTTTCAAAGGGTAAAAGATTTTTTTTTTTTTTTTTTTACTGCAGCCTAGTATTCCATGATATAAATGTACCACAGCCTTTTTATCCACTTATCTACTGATGGGCACTGTTTCCAGATCTTAGCTATTGTAAATTGTGCTATGAACATAGGGGTGCATGCATTCTTTCTGATTGGTGCTTTGGGTTTCTTAGGATATATTCCTAGAAATGGGATCACTGGGTCAAATGGCAGTTTCATATTTAATTTTTTGAGGAAACCCCATACTGCTTTCTATAATGGTTGCACCAGTCTGCATTCCCACCAG
>NW_005369888.1:0-1395 GCF_000412655.1 Myotis brandtii
AATCAAAGACAAAATGGACAGATGTTGGAGATTCAATATTAGGGAGCAAAGAAAGTATAAATGTTGTGTCATCAAAAAATAGATCTTATGAAAATATATATGAAGCTCTGAAAAAAATAATTAAACTTAACTAAGGTAAAAGAAAAAAATTGATTAGAAGGTTGAAAGCAGTGCACTTAAACAAGGTTATCTACATCTTCACTGAAATGTTGCTATCTAAATAAGAGCAATATATTAGATTTTAAATAATGGATTTTCAAGAAAACAGGAGACTATAACACAACAGTGTTTGACAATAAAAATAATTTTATTTGGATTTTTGAAAATCTATTATAATGCTAATTGAATTGTGGTCACTAAGTTAAATTTTAAAATAGTAATTTTAAACTGCATAATATATTGGATTCCATACATCCTAGTATCAATCATTCTACCAGAGAAAAAAGAAAATTAAGTCATAAATTAATATTATGACTGATTTTATAAGTAGGTATTGATTTAAGTGTAATTGAAATAATATGGTTATGTCTTTATGTACAAAAGTGCTAAACCATGAGCAAAATAAAAATCAGTATCCTAATGTAACTAGCACACATTTAAAATAACTTGATCATATCTGTTATGTTCTATCAGGAAAACTCAGGTATAGGGTAAAGATGTAAGGGTTGGAGAAATAAATCTATGCTTCAGGCTTACCTCTCTACTTATTCGTTTTAGAACTTTAAATAAGTCATCTACATTTTCTGCTTTGAGTCAACCATTTATTAAAACAGAAGAATTGCTTCTTTAGGACAAAGTGGCTAATGTATAGAAAAATCACTTTATAGATTGTACAGAATAAGTATAAGAAAATATGCTGTTATCCTATATAATAAAAGGGTAATATGCAAATTGATCCTAAAGGCAGAATAACCTGGAACGACCGGTCACTATGAAGTGCACTGACCACCAAGGGACAGAAACTCAATGCAGGAGCTGCCCCCTGGTGGTCAGTGCACTCCCACAGGGGGAGCTCCGCTTAGCCACAAGCCGGGCTCACGGCTACAAGCACAATGGTGGTGGTGGGAGCCTCTCCTGCCTCCTAGGCAGCGCTAAGGATGTCCGACTGTGAGCCTAAGCTGTAGTCAGACATCCCTTGAAGGCTCCAAGGCTGCCAGAGGAATGTCTGGCTGCCAGCTTAGGCCCAATTCTCTGGGGAGCAGGCCTAAGCTAGCAGGTAGACATCCCCCAAAGGGTCCCGAATGTGAGAGGGTGCAGGCCGGGTTGAGGAACCCCCTCCCTGAGTGCATGAAATTTCATGCACCAGGCCTCTAGTTATAGTATAAAGTAGAGATAACCAGTTTTTTTAAATTCCATAGAATAGTCATCCTATATAATAAAAGGGTAATATGCAAA
>NW_005369889.1:0-4395 GCF_000412655.1 Myotis brandtii
CGACCAATTACAGCCGGCCTCCTGCATTCGCCTGCTTTCCTTTCTCACCCCCACTCCCATTGGACCATTGTCACGCGACTTGCCTGACGCACCAAGCGAATGAGTCCATGTCCATTTGTCGCTATCAGTAGTGCAAACGTTGATTGAAATTTCATCCATTTTGACATTTCGGTTATTTTGAATCCCTATTATCTTGGCCGTGTTTTTTGTTGGTTATTGTTTGTGAATGCATTCCATCAGTGATTAGTGTACAAAATAGTGAGTGAATTGTTTTGTAGATTCGCTCGATTTTTAACTTTTTTCTGTATTTTGCTTCCCCCTTAAATGCCGGAACAGCCGCGGATAGGAGCCTATGAACGGCCCGTGGCGCAGGAAAACCCCTGCTCTCCTTCGACTCCCGTTCAAGTTGACTTGGACGGCAGTTTAGCTGGCTCTACTGATCAAATGCCTAATTCATCTGCCACAGCAGATGACTATTCCAGCCGACGGCTAATAAGTACCAGTCATCAATGTTCCCTTTGTCCCCGTTCCTTCACAACGTCCACTGGACTCACAAATCACAGGCGCGCACACGACCGCAACCCCACTGCACATCTCCAACACTTGTACGGGATTTTCGGCTTCAAGTGTCCCGACTGCACAATGGAATTTAACTCTCAACGTGGAGTTTCAATACACCGCAGAAAACGACACCCAGAGCAGTATAATGCCGACTGTTTGGCGCTCCTACCCAAGAAGCCATTTGAATGGTCCGAACTGGAAGATGCACTCCTGCTACATCATGCCACTGAACTCCGTCCCCATTGCGCACTTCTGATGGATCTTCATGAACAACTTCATCAACTTTTACCGCAACGAACCCCAATGGCTATTAAATTCCGTCTGCGCACTTTAGGGTGGAATAAAAATGCCATCGTTGCTGTTGAACGGCTCACGCATACAGATGCCGTACAAACAGCAGTACAAGAAGCAGCGCCAATGGATTCCCACACGACGTTCGCCAACGAGTTCAATCAGCCGTCCACCTCCATGAATATCGACCCAAACACTTGCCCACAGTCTTCTGGAATCACTGATCCCGCGGACGAATACGCCACAGGAGCCGACCAAGCCTCATTTGCACAAAGCGATACAATTACGCCAGAGCACAATGGTAGCCCCGCGATTAGCGAAACCAATCAGCTCAACCCCTCGAATCCATCTCAATCTATCAACCCGATGGACCCGAGCATCGATCGCGATTTGTTCAGAAACGCAATCGCCAACCTCGAGCAACTCCAGGATCGAGATGATATTTCTGAAAATCTTTTTAAACTACTTTGCTCCGCCACTATTATGGATTCATTTGACCTGTCGGCCGCCTTGAATGAATTCTGTATAGAACGATTTCCACATCGCTGGCGACCATCGACGAAACGACATCACGATCCCGGCGTGATTCGTAACAATCGTCAACTCCGTCGTATCCAGTATGGTCACATCCAAAACCTGTACAAACGCAACAGGCGAGATGCTGCCGCCACCATACTCGATGGCCGATGGAAAAATGCTTTCGCCCCTTTGAACAAAACTTTCGACGGCTTCGACGAATACTGGCGACGGATCCTGTGCCAACCAGCAGTTCCAGATCTTCGATCTCCTCGGCACGTGCTTGCTGTAACTCCAGATCTAGCCGTCCCAATTACGGCAGCAGAGGTGTCCCACGCTATCTCCCGTTTGAAGGGCAACGCACCAGGATTGGACCGAATTTACCCCAGAGACTTGGGGAAATATAAACCCCAGTTTTTGTGTTCCCTGTTCAACACTTTCCTGGCCTGTGGTAAACCTCCTCCGCACTTGACAAAAGCCCGGATCACCTTTATCCCCAAAGTCGACCTCCCACTACAGCCTTCCGATTTCCGTCCCATCTCGGTTTATTCGGTGTTCATCCGTCTTTTCCACAAAATCTTGGCCAATCGCTGGCTCGACCACTTCCCAGATGATCGATTACAGTTTGGCTTTATGAAGAAAGACGGTTGCTTCGAGGCGACTAACATCCTCCACGCGGCACTTCGCTTTGCGCAAAAGAACACGAAAAGCCTGTCGTTTGCATCAATCGACATTTCAAAGGCATTTGACTCGATTTCCCACGACTCACTTCGCCGCGCTGCAATTAGCTTTGGTGCCCCGCCTCAACTCCAATCCTACCTGGATAACCTCTACACATCCTCGTCAGCCCAGATTGGAGATAATACTTTCACACCGACGCGTGGTGTTCGACAAGGTGATCCTCTGTCCCCACTCCTGTTCATCATGGCCCTCGATGAAGCGTTACAAACACAGCACTACCTCCCCTGGTCAAGCCCTGCAGGTCCCCTGTCATACCTAGCCTACGCGGATGATATAATATTGTTCGCCAAGGACAAAACCAACCTGCAGCATCGATTAAGCCACTTTACCGATGAAATCGCCAAACTTGGACTGACTGCCAACCTAGCCAAGACGATGGCGGTTAACATCTGCTCACACGGCAAAATCGCAAAATGTGTGCTGGATACCACTCCAATGCAGCTACATGACCACCAGCAGCAGCAAGTCCCAACTGCAAATACGGAAACTTCGCTCAAGTTCCTTGGTGTTAGCTTCGACTGGGCCGGGAAGAAGGCATACAAAGCTGATGTCGATTTAAAATTCATGCTTGACCAGCTGACCAAGGCACCTCTGAAGCCGCAACAGCGCATGCAGCTACTCCAGTTCCATTTGATACCCCGTTTGCTGCATAAACTTTGTCTCATGGCGACACGCAAGGAAACATTACGTCGGCTTGATACCCTCACCCGTGGCTACGTCAAGCGTTGGCTTCACCTCCCAAAGGATGTATCAACCGCTTTCTTCTATGCTGACATCAACGATGGTGGGCTCGGACTCCCTCACCTACAATCTCAGATCGCCTTGAACTGCCGCGATCGGTTGCAGCGTCACCTGACCTCCACGAACCCTTTGCTCAACTGGGCCCTCCGCGACCCCGCCACGTCTCCAATTCACCAGCTTGCGATCAAACCAATCTATGCTGCAGGCTCCGTGGTCATGGATAAGGAGGCAATTTCCGACGTTTGGCGTGCCAAGCTGCTCGAAAGTGCTGATTGTTACACCTTACGCAACGTCACTACCATCCCAGCCGCGCATCACTGGATCCGAAACCCTGAAAATCTCTTCCCCAATGTTTTCATCAAAGCCATCCAACTTCGTGCGGGCGTTCTCCAAACGAAGGTTCGTACCTCGCGCTACAAACCCATGACTCTACAAGAGATGAAATGCCGAGGTGCGTGTGGCTGTCCTCTTGAACTGCCGCGATCGGTTGCAGCGTCACCTGACCTCCACGAACCCTTTGCTCAACTGGGCCCTCCGCGACCCCGCCACGTCTCCAATTCACCAGCTTGCGATCAAACCAATCTATGCTGCAGGCTCCGTGGTCATGGATAAGGAGGCAATTTCCGACGTTTGGCGTGCCAAGCTGCTCGAAAGTGCTGATTGTTACACCTTACGCAACGTCACTACCATCCCAGCCGCGCATCACTGGATCCGAAACCCTGAAAATCTCTTCCCCAATGTTTTCATCAAAGCCATCCAACTTCGTGCGGGCGTTCTCCAAACGAAGGTTCGTACCTCGCGCTACAAACCCATGACTCTACAAGAGATGAAATGCCGAGGTGCGTGTGGCTGTCCTGAAAACATCTCACATATCCTTCAGACATGCAGCATCACCGACCTTTCCCGACACCGACGGCACAATGATGTCTGCAACGAAGTGATCCGCAAACTTCGAAAGAAGAATTACACCATATTCGCCGAGCCGCATATCCCAACACCCACTTCCTTTATCAAACCTGACTTGGTTATCATTAAAGACGGTCAGGCTTACATAATGGATGTGGCGATATGTGACGTGGATCGGCTGGAGAAGACCTACCAGCTGAAAGTGGACAAGTATGGCAGCCCGACAAACGCGACCGCAATCACAGCGTATTTCTCATCCCTGATGAAAACTCCGAATGTCAGCGTAATTCAACAACCGCTGATTTTCAATAACAGGGGCCACATCAACGTCAAGACCAGCCTACACTTGACGTCAATGGGATTAACCAAACGGGATATCGCCGATTTGTGCATGAAAACAATCCACGGCTCAATTCGTACCTACAATAATTACATGCGGGGAGCTTACAGACACTTCAATCCGAACATATAACCCATATTTTACTTCCCAATATTGATGACTGGTCCTTTTGGTCCAAATTTGAATAACCTTAACATTAGTTCCCATCTTGGAACAATTTACACTGCCTTTTCAGGTGATTGTAAATTTAATTCCAAAAATATACTGTTGAAGAAGAAGAGGGTTGTCTTAAGGGACCC
>NW_005369890.1:0-1280 GCF_000412655.1 Myotis brandtii
TGTGTATGTGTGTGTTAGTTTCTAATGAAATGTAGTGTAGTGGGTTTTCTTGGATTAGTTGTGGCTGTGTTGGTGTTGGCTACGATGTATTATTTGGTGGGTGTTTTCGTTTGTGTTCTAGTGGGCATGGTGGTTGTGAGTTGTCTTGTTTATTTGGAGGGGATGGTCCGAGGACCTCCCCACTGGCAAAAACTACGCGTCCGAGCGAGCCCGATTAGGGCTCGTCGCAGGCTTCAACCCGCCAGAGTGCAAGGGCGAGCCTCCACCTGGGGCCAGGGCATCCGTGATCACCCTGGTCCCGGCGCCAAGTAAGTTTAAGCACATCACCACGCACGGATCAACACTTACACAGTCACCCACGCCGAACGCAAACGCTCACTTGCACACCGAATCACACAGGGCAACACATAGCACGCTCAGACAAAACCAACAACCACAACAAGCACCGGGACAACAACGCCAGACGTTTGCATCGCATCACACTCGCGCTACGCGCGCCCAAACCAAACACGCAGTCCACAAACATGCACAGACCACAATCTGAACAGTCTACTCACAACAAGCTACAAGTAGTATAGATCGCAAGCCAACTTGAACGGGGCATGGACAGGCCCACAAAAATGACTCATACTCCAGACCAGCACGCACACTGCCTGTGCAATCAAAGCAAACACATCAAATGGCACACAGGCCACATGCCTTGCCACAGATGGATCTACCAGTGTGGTCGAACCGCGAACAACACGGCGAGCCAGCCGATCGTCTAAGTCGCCGATTCGGCCACAACCATGGCTGACAACGAGCGGCTGGCAAATCGCACACTCACTCAATCACCGCTCACACGCTGGAACCCACACATGCGACCGACTGGTCGATCATGGCAACAACAGACGCAATGGTACGAAGTGGGAAGGTGATGGTTGTATACGGCCTGGACCGTGGTGATTACGCGCATGTGAGTGGCCTTGCGGTGGCGGCAGCAGCAGCAGCAGCAGCAGCAGCAGCTAAGCATGTTGTCGGCGGGTAGGTTCTCTGTTCCTCAGGTCGCAGATGCAGAGACTGGTTGGGTTGGCGTGATTGGTGGTGCGAGCTGGTGTGGTGATGGGGCCATGTGTTTGTGTGATCCTCTGTAGTATGATAATGTGTGGTGTATGGCTTGGTGTAATTTGCCGTTTTTGGTGTGTTGCTTCTGTGGCTGTAGTGCCAAGTAGCGGATAGTTGATTGTATAATTGAGTGGGTGTTGGGTGTTAGATTGATTGCGGATGTGTGTATGTGTGTG
>NW_005369891.1:0-3091 GCF_000412655.1 Myotis brandtii
TTCCTTCCTTCCTTCCTTCCTTCCTTCCTGGGCACTACCTGGGAGCACGTTTCTGTTTGAAACTTGAGCCTAGAGTTAAAGATAAAATGGAAGATCTGGAAGAGGAAGTAAGCCATGCTTCTCAAACTTTAACCTATATGATTCTTATATAGGTTATAGAATCTTATATAGATTCTTATCAGAATCACCTCAGGAACTTGCTGGTCCTGATTCAGTATGTTGGGGGGCAAGCCTGAGATTCCACATTTTTCACAGCTTTCAGATTATGCTGATGCTGCTGGTCCATGGACCACAGAGCAGGTACACAGGGAAATTCAAATGAGCAACCCAAGTGTTGATTCTGAGACGGTGAAGCAAGATTTTTGAGGCAGGGAAGGTGGGCAGCATTTTTCTTATCAGAGATGTTACTCAAATGCTGAGAAAGGCCAAGCAGGTAAGAGAATGTGTGAAATGGAGTCGTGGTATTGTACAAAGCTGAAAACTACACCGCAGTCTCGGGTAAGCTTTTCTCAAGTCTGGAGAATTGTTGACATGGAAGAATCTGATCCCAATGTTACCAACTTTCTTAGTTTTTCAAGAGAAGCCAGAAATTCATACTCGATTTTTAATATGAAATCTGCTGGTTTTTAACTCCTGACTCAAATTAAATACACACGCACACACCACTGTGAGTCGTACATTTTATTTTCTTGCTAGACTTGGCCATCAGCCTGCAACTGCTTCATCTGAAGTCACTGGGTCACAGAGTTCACGAGTCCAAAATAGGGTCACAGGCAGTAGTAGCTGGTACTTAGGGCATCTGGGGACTTGCTGGTATGACTGTATGGTTGAATATTATGTACTAGAGTTTAGTAAAAGGGTGCATGATGAGACCAGGGATCGGAACACAGATGTCAAGAGGATATGTAAAGAAGACTCTTTAAAAATAGAGAGTTGATGTCAGGAAGTAATGGGGTAAGTCTTACTATAATTAGACTGAAGGTGGCCTTGAATGGGGATTTTGAATTGTTTTCAAGCAACCACTGAAAATCACTGACTTTATTGTTTTAAATAAAGGCTGGGACTGTTAAAATATGAAAGTGTTAGCTGGGAAGGCTTAATAATTTAATATAGGAAGTTTTACTTTTTATTCCAGCCTCAAAGTTGCCCTATCTGAGCAGAATGTGACTGTCCAGATGAAGTAGATCTGTGTTGAAATGAAATTTTATCCCTCATGGCAGGGGTTATGTGTGGTGAACAGAATTAGCTAGCAACATTTTTCCCCCCTCCCTCCCTTCCACTTTTCTTCCCTCCTTACTTGCCCTCCTGCCCAAGCTGAGTCCCTAGATGCAGAACCTGGTTTGAAAACTTGCCTATCCTTCAATGTGCCCCTGGCTAAGGCACGACATCTGCATTATTCCTAATAGCTACCTTCCAGGAATTTGTGGAAAACACCCCATTTTTTTCCATATTTAAGGAAACTCAAAGTCTAGAAAAGGAGGACAACAGGATTATCCCCCTCTGATGGGGGGACGGCCATCTGTCCCAGTTTCCTGAGGACAGTGCTGGTTTACCCGTGTTGCAAGGTATTCCTTCTGATTAGCAACCCTTTAGACAACAGACCATAACCTGGCTCTGACCCCTGGATTATGTGGGAGCACTTGAGACCTCAGTTTCTCAACTTCACTCCACTTGTTTGCTTTTCTGACCCATTCTGATATATAGAAACATCTATTTGCTTTATATTTAGAGAGGAGAAGGGAGTTTAGGTATGTGTGGGGGTGGGGGGTCTAATTGTATAACCTTTATATAGACTGCTGATCATAGCCTTTATAGACATAAAAGCTTATTTAAAAGGTGAAGATATGTACCAAGTAAAACAAAACTTCTTTTCTGACATGGCTAAATAAAGGGATGGAAAAATAACATTTATGATACCTACGGCATGCCAGGTACTATACTTGGTGTTCCACATGACTTATTTAGTCTCCACCAAAATTTCATGCTGGACTAAGGATCAATTATCACATTGCTAGTATGTAGTAGAGTTGGGGTTCAATCCTAGCATAAACTCCCTGAGGGCATACCTCATTTCATTAACTACCCCATTCTCACACTTAAAACAGTGCCTGACATGTAGTAAGTGCTCAGTAATATTTAACAAATGAATGAATATTTCTTCTCTGTATTTGTGCTACAATGTTTTTATTCATATATCTTGATCTCTGTATGAAACAGTCACTGTCCTAGGAATGAAGTTCTTTAGCATAGGTACCTCTTTGCTTTTCCTTGCTCTATTTTCCATTTTATCTCCTAATTGTCTGGCACAAGATATCTTGACTCTCACTCCAGTGGGTGAATGTCTCTACATTATTCCTGAATCTCACATCTCTCTTGCCAATAAACTAGAAGTGGAACTAAAAATTTTACCTGCATAGGTTAATTTTCCACAGTTGACATTCTTCCACTTACCTAGGCCCCATTTAACTATATCAGGGTCATATCCGGTCTTAACCACCTCAACTACAGGAAGCCAGGGCACTTGCTGCCCAGGTGGAAAAGGCAAATGAAGCTATGATTCAGCAATTTGAATAAATTCTGCCCCTCCCCCACCCACCGCCACCAAATTCTGACTGTCACATTATCTTGACTGATTATACTTAAAAATCACCTTGGCTCCATTTTAAATTATAGCTCCAGATGGAACTGAAATATAGAATAAGCTTTAAAATATAGGATTTTTTGCACCCTCCCTTCCATTTTTAATGACATATTGACTGATATTAGATAGTAATTTGCCTGATGAATTAGTACGTGTGGATATGATTTCTCAGCACAGCTTGAGAAAAGTAGGACCAATCACAGGCCTCACTCACTGCAACTGATTTTTTAAAGAGAACACAACACAATTAAGAAAGGAGAAAAATCATGCACTCTAAATATGTATGCTATGAGAAAAACACTCTTATTATTTGACGGAGCCTGTAAGGACTTTGCATAGTTTGTGATACACCTATCACTCATGCAATGATTCCTCAAGACCTAATCCATGTACCTGACAAAGCTTGAAATGACTCTAATTATCTGGTGGAAGGAGGGCTGAAGAGTAAGA
>NW_005369892.1:0-2486 GCF_000412655.1 Myotis brandtii
ATCTAATATGCTAAGTGTCTGACCGGTCCACTGTTCAGTCAACCATTCAACCAGTCGCCATGATGTGCAATGACAACCATGGGGCAGATGCTCCGACTGGTAGGTTATCTTGTTGCTGGGGTCCAGCCGATCAGGACTGGGCGAGATGGGCCGGACATGCCCTAGAGCCCTCCCGTGGTCCATCCCTGGCCGGCCAACCTCCTGTGGTCCCTCCCCAGCCAGCCAACCTTCCACAGTGCCTTCCTGGCTGGCCCCCATCAGCCACAATCAGCCCCAATTGCCAGCCAGTGCACCCTACCTGTGCACAAATTCATGCACTGGGTCTCTAGTTGTTAATATTGAAAGAAATGTATTATCTAACTGTATAATTAACAGATATGCACAGACCCTGTCCCTGTTTACTGTGAGAGCTTGTGCCCGACTCTCTTGTGTACGGCATAAATAATGAAGTCAGCCTATCAAAAAGACCTAGAAATATGTTGGCTGGAATCACTGTGTTCTAGACACTTATTTGAGTTTCCTTGATAAGAGAGGAGATACACAGATGTGTAAGTTTCAATCACAGAGCAGCAGCTCTGACATAGAGAGAATGACACACCACAGAGCAATAGATGATTGTGTGTCAAATACATGGAATGACTGTTATCGGAAGTTCAAAATAGCTTCTTGTGGGCTGGGCACCTCTTAAAGAAGGGAGCTAAATGGAGGTGAGCTTGGGCCTTGTACTTCAATGTCAAAAAGTTTTGGATAAAGAAAATGATGGGACCATTAGCAAAGACATGAGGAGAGAATGCACAAGGCATGACAAGGGACAAAAGACAGTTTCAGTGTGGTGTTGGGGCAATAGTAGGGCATGCTTTCAGATGGACAGAAATTGAAGGCAGGTAGTGGAGGTCATAGGCCATTCTGCTTTTAAGTTTGGGCTGGGCATCCCTCAGAAGCTTCTATGAAGAGGAAAGGAATGTCGCCTCCTCCTCCAAAAAAAAAAAAGGCAAGCTGGAATGGTTTCCAGTCTGGTCTGCCCTAGTCCTGAAATATTATAAAGTTGCAACTAACTCCTTTCATATCTGGGGCTATTCTGCACATTTCCGAGGTGTTCTAAGTATCACCAGAAGATACCTTTCTGCTGGTTCAAACTGAAAGCTGTGCAGCTGCAAAAATGCAGCTCCTATTATCTGTCTTAGAGTGAAATGAAAAGACTGTACCAATATGAAATTAGATTTCCAAAGCATAAATTAAAATAATTTTGAAATAAAATGTATCGCAAATTAGTGCTTGGAAACAGTTGTCCATTTAATTTTCATGACTTGAGAAAACTGTACCAATGTCAAGTGTACGGCATCTATTAAGAAGTTCCTTCATTTTCGTTAAACCCTGCCAATCAAATGAAATGAAAAGACTGTACCAATATGAAATTAGATTTCCAAAGCATAAATTAAAATAATTTTGAAATAAAATGTATCGCAAATTAGTGCTTGGAAACAGTTGTCCATTTAATTTTCATGACTTGAGAAAACTGTACCAATGTCAAGTGTACGGCATCTATTAAGAAGTTCCTTCATTTTCGTTAAACCCTGCCAAAGAAAAGCATCATCAGATTCGTTTTTCATGATCTGCCCATGAAGAAGAAAAAATTTTGAAGTAGTGTCCTTCAGCTTTTGTTATTGAATGAGATGGAGAAAAGAAAGATTAGTGCCAGATCTGTCCCAAAGTTACAATTCAGAAGTCACTTAACCTTGTTAAAAGGGAGAAAGAGAGAAACTCCAAGACACATGAGAACAAAGACCACATCATCTTGTTTATCACATTTTCAATGATAAGCATGATGCCCAGCCCACAAGAAGCAATAATAACACATGGAACACGTAGCACAGATGGGAGAGAAGTCATAATCTCAGATTAATCACTGAAGATATGGCCTCTCTAGTGAGTATGGAGATGCCCATCATAATGACCAGGTTACATTTCCTTTTTCATGAAGAGAGAGAGAGAGAGAGAGAGAACACCACAGAGAGGAAGAACCATGTTGAGTAGGAAAGACTCGGAAGTTCTCCCCTGACTGTATTGTTTTGTATGCGTTTATAAAAGAGAAAACACATACTTAGAAAGATGAAATGATTGCCTAAATTCATGAGATAATTTCTATTATGTGTTCAGAAGGGTGCCTGTCACAGAGGAAGCCCTCAAAACTATTATCTTAAAAAACATCATTCTGTAGAGCTAGGAGAGTGGGCTCAGGTTTCTGTCAAAGTCCGTGTTCTTTTTTTTTAAAATATCTTTACAGTGGGCCCTTGACTTACGAGTGTCCCAACTAACGAGTATTTTAGATACCAGCTGTCTCTCGGCTGATTTTTTGCTGTGGGAAGCTATAATGGGTCACACAGTGACTGGAGACAAACCTCATGCAAATTAGATTTTAATTTCTTACTGTTTTATATCATTCAGAGAGGAAAGGGAGAGGGAAAGAGAGATAGAAACATCAATGG
>NW_005369893.1:0-557 GCF_000412655.1 Myotis brandtii
TGCTCTCCAGGTTCATCCATGCTGTTTCAAATGGTAACATGTTGCAATCCTTTTTTACAGTAGCGTAGTATTCCATTCTGTAGATGTACCAGTTTTCTAATCCATTCATCTGCTGATGGGTACTTCGGCTGTTTCTAAATCTTAGCTATTGTAGATTGTGCTGCTATGAACATAGGGGTGCGTATATCCTTTCTGATTGTTGTGTCTGGTTTCTTGGGATATATTCCTAGAAGTGGGATTACTGGGTCAAATGGGAGTTCCATTTTTAATTCTTTGAGGAAACTCCATACTGTCTTCCATAGTGGCTGCCCAGTCTGTATTCCCACCAGCAGTGCACGAGGGTTCCTTTTTCTCTGCATCTTCTCCAGCACTTGTTGTTTGTTGATTTGTTGATGATAGCCATTCTGACAGGTGTGAGATGGTACCTCATTGTCATTTTGATTTGCATCTCTCAGATGATTAGTGGCTTTGAGCATGTTTTCATGTCTCTCGGCCTTCTCTATGTCTTCCTTGGAAAAGGGTCTATTTAGGTCTTTGCCCATTTTTTGATTGGATTG